>NW_006768794.1:852088-853956 GCF_000204055.1 Melampsora larici-populina 98AG31 | reverse complement strand
GGGTAAGTCACTGCTCTATGATTTGATTCTCTAAGTACCTGAAGATTGACATAGATCTTCTTTTGTCTGGTTTTTTTGTAGGAGTTGGACAGCAAGTTCTGCCTGATTCAGGACGTTTGGACAGTGAAGGGTAATCTCCATGCATTTATTGGCGCGTCTGTATCCTTTATCAAGAAGGACTGGACTTATGTAGTTAGACATCTGAGTTTGAAGCTTGTTGCGTGGCATCACAAGGGGCACTTATTAGCTGTACCAATGGTGACTATCTTGAAGAAGAACGATCTTTATAAAAAGATAAGTTTTTCATTTTTCTTCCCTTTTTCTCTTTGAGTTACTCTTTTTTTTCTTTCGCTTTATCGTTTTCACATCCTTATCTTTCTTGCTCAGATGTACTGATATCATGTTTGATATTACATGCTCGCTGGTGTGTCTGATTCAGGCAGCAACAATATTACACTCGGCCGGGAAATGCAACGCCAGCTCCAAGAAGAGGGGCTCAAAACCGGTTTTGATTTCCCTTGGAAGTCGAAGTCTATGTCGGTTCGATGTTTTTGTCACAAAATGGGGCTTATTGTCAAAGCGGGGCTTGATGCACTTGGAATGAAACCCAGGCGCATCCGACATAGCGCCTTAGGTTGATTTCCTCCGGTAGAAGTCATGGCCGTTATTGATGAGGAAGAAGGGTTGGAAGCTGACGTTACCAACCAATCCGGAGCTGAATATCCACCTTCTGATGATGAAGTTGATGAAGATTGTTACTCTGATGACAATTGTAGCTCCAGTGATTCGGATTCCGATTCGGATTCCAACTCTGATGATGAGGAGCACGATCCGGAGCAGGAAGATGAACCGGAAACCTATCAAAACCATAAGACTGCTTACTTGCTTGGAGACACATACATGAAACAATTAAGTAAAGATGTAAGTTTCATTATTCCCTTGTTCATAGTTATATTGTCATCATTTCATTTTATTTCATCTTGCCTGCTTTTCTTTACTAATTACATCCCTCACTTCATTGACCTATATAGATGGACACGGTTAACAAAAAACTAACCCGATCCAGTGGCCACCGGGCCGATTTCAATTGGCGCCGTGAAAGAGAAAATGTCGAGCGCAAACGAGATGGCTTACCTGCCCTCAAGGCTCTTTTATCTGGCCATGGAATCCGATGGGGTATCCGCGCTGAGCGATGGGAACGTATGTGGGAAGCGCGAGATGTAGGTCACTCACTTTAACTCTTGTGCAACCTCGTGCTATGCTAATGAGTTTCTTCCTTATGAGTTTCTTCCTTTTCAGTTGATTGATGGGGTGATGAAAGAGGACTTGGCTGAGGTTCACTCAAAGAAGCGTCGTTCACGCAAGGACGGCAAGAAATATGGATATTTTGAAGAAGTCATATTTTTGGTGGCTGATTGGCAAGCCTTGAGGGATATGCTGGATATCCTCACTGTAAGTCTTTCAATATTTGATTATCTTAACTTGTTCATTAATACTGATTTGATTACATCACTCATACTTTGTAGCCATACAGGTTTTTGACTCGAGAGATGGAAGGTAATATTCCTACTGGCTGCATGGTACTGGTCAAATATGTTCAGCTCAAGGCAAATATGGAGGATCGATTGAAAGTGATGCACCTGAACAATCCGCTTTACCCAATGGTGTACGTCATGTTAGGCAAGATCAAACTATATCTAGACGAAGCACTTGCTTGTGATACATTAGTCCTTGCCGCAGTATTTCACCCTGGTTTACGTCTTTGCTTTTTCTCTCATGCATTTGGCGAAGGTTCTCCTGAGCAAGACCGAGCCGAGGCGTTATTAGAAGTAGAGTTTAATAGTGAGTGTCATAATCAAGAAGCTAAT
>NW_006768794.1:848424-851572 GCF_000204055.1 Melampsora larici-populina 98AG31 | reverse complement strand
TTTGGGAGAGTCGAGAGAAACGGCCATTCCTGTTTGGCATTGGCAGTATCAGCAATGATGGCAAATTAAATTGAGATGAGGTATGACTTACAATCAAAGCTTTCTCTACTGGCGAGGCATTCAACAACTTCTTTTGCTTATCCTTTTGCTTGTTTTTCTGCTGGGTTTTGGCTGCAGAGGTAATGTTTTCAAGTGAATACTGATTCAATAGTAAGCTACCTTCCATGAGTATGCACTCAAAAAAATTACTTACTTCTTCCGATGGTTTTAGCCTCTTGGGGTTAGGCACTTCCTGTATCAAAGAAGTGTTAGTAAGCTCATCAGAGTTGCTACAGACAACTAAGTACTTACTCGATCAGAAGTTTGAGAGGTCACACGTTTGGATTTGCGAGTGCCACGAGCCAATTCCTTGATATTGTCGGTCTGGTTGACTTGAGAAACTTTCTGAGCACATGTTGTTCTTGGTGACTGAATCTCACTCTGTGAAGCGAGCGGTGATTCATCTCGAGTATGCGGCTGTTGATTAGTTTGATGGTTGTGATCTTCACTTCCATCATTTGAGGTGACACGTTGGTTGGGTTGTGGATTCGTATCCACTGAGGGTCCATGATTGATCCTTGAGTTGGAATCCTGGACAGATGATACTTCGGCATTGGTTTTATTCATATCCGCTGAGGAAGCTTGATCGTTCTTTGATGTGGAATCATGGACTGAGGATCCTTCGGAATTGGGCGAAGCAGCCTCGGTATTATT
Organism: Melampsora larici-populina 98AG31; assembly: GCF_000204055.1. Taxonomy (NCBI): domain Eukaryota; kingdom Fungi; phylum Basidiomycota; class Pucciniomycetes; order Pucciniales; family Melampsoraceae; genus Melampsora; species Melampsora laricis-populina. Next base: position 850,819 of record NW_006768794.1, on the reverse strand, counting down.
CGTATCCGCCGAGGGTCCCTGATTGATCTTTGAGGTAGAAGCATGAACAGAGGAGACTTCGGTATCAGGAGAATCAGCCTTGGTATTTTCTGTTCCCCCTTCCTACAAAAGATCCAAGAAATTTTTTTAAATATATAAATATTTGAAAGATTGAAACGAAATAATAACTCGTTTCAATCTTTAAATTAAACTACTAACCTGATTATTTGATGTAGGGTCTATTGACAGAGTCACATCTTCAGTCTTGGGTGATGAGACTGCTATTTTGGCTCGAGTTCCCTTATCCTGGAAGTAGCATGGATAGTTGCAAAGTTCAGCTTCTCTTTCTTTCAAAATCATTACAGAGAAGTTTTGACTAACCTTGACATCTTTACGTTCTTTAGATCCGGATGACTTGGCAACAGATTCAGCTATTTCACAATCCCACATGAATTGTTCCAAGAGAGTTTTTCGATTCTCAGGATCAAGCCTTCCCAAGGCTGTGATGAGATCCTCGTATTCATCAGGGGGGTTAGACTCTGTAAGATCGATATGAATAGTATCGCTCCTTTGCTTTCTTTTCTTGGCGGGTTTGATCGACAAAGGATCAGGAAGTTTGGGTGGGTTGAGATTTGGAATCGGACCGTGATTATGTTTGGCATGCTTGATAATGATTGTCCACATAGTTGTGGTTGATTGATATTCCACATGAACAGCAAATCGACAAGTCGGAATGATGAGTGATGGGTTTTCAGCCTGGGCGAGTTCTTACTTTCGATTTGGGCCTAAGGTACACTTCCACTTAATACGCCGAGGTTTGGTATCGAGGGTTGATATCGCGTAGTGATGGGTAAAAGCAAAGTTCTTCAGGTAAATCTCGGCCTCGGCGCGAGTAGCATAAGACCCACCCCCAGTTGGGCAAGGAAGGTCGTCTAGGTCGTCAAGCTGAGAGCTCGTAGCAGCGTGGGAGGTGGGATTGGGTTGGTTGTTTGAATCGGTAGGTTGATCATCTTGAGGAGGTTCCGTTTGAGTCATCTTGAGTCAATCAATTGATTGATCAAGATCGGGTTGGTGTTTGGTTGAGATGATGAGGAAAAATTCAAAGCAGGGGTGAATCCTCGAAATTCATTTCACCTCAGCTTTCACCAGGACCTTTCACACACGCGTGATAGGTTCACATGTGTGTGATGTATAGGAGGGAATTTACATTCACCCTCATGTGATTACAGGTTACATATAGCCAAATATAAATCGCACAAGTGTGACTCACATGTAGCAACCAATCACCCATGAGTGATTGATAGTCACCCATCTGTGACCTATATTCACCTGTATGTGAATCCCAGTCACATATGGGTGACCCTGGGTCACATATGGGTGACTAGCATTCACTCATAGGTGAATATGGGTCACAGATGGGTGAATATAAGTTACATACGGATGAAAAGTCACTCATATGTGACCCATATTCACCTATGGGTGAATATGGGTCACCCATATGTAACCTGGATTCACCCATGGGTGAATATGGGTCACAGATGGGTGAATCCAAGTTACATACAGATGAAAAGTCACCCATATGTGACCCACATTCACCTGTATGTGAATCCTAGTCACATATGGGTGAATCTAAGTTACTTACAGATGAAAAGTCACCCATTCACCCATATGAATCCAGGTCACATATGGGTGAATGTAGGTTACGTTGGGGTGACTTGCATTCACCCATGGGTGAATCCCAGTCACATATGGGTGAATGTAGGTTACATTTGGGTGACTTGCATTCACCCATGGGTGAATCCCAGTCACATATGGGTGAATGTAGGTTACATTTGGGTGACTTGCATTCACCCATGGGTGAATCCCAGTTACATATGGGTGAATGTAAGTAACCCAAATGTAACCTACAATCACTCATGGGTGAATGAATGTAGGTAACATATGGGTGAATGTAGGCTACACAGGGGGGAACTTTACCTCTGTGAATGTATGTCACACTGATGTGACACCTCAAAGCAACTTATATTGATGTTATAATTCATCACTGTACACCCATAGGTGACTGACAGTCACCCACGTGTGAATGTAATTCACCCGTATGTGACTTACATTCACCCACGTGTGAATGTAATTCACCTATATGTGACTTGAACTCTCCCGTAGGAGACTGCAAGTCGCTCACCAGATCACATTCACCGCGCTGAGCATTGGGATTCACCCTGGTGTGAATGCCGTTGATGAGCGATTTTGACCACATGAGCCTTGTCCATGAGTCTGGAAGTTTGCCCACCGTGTATATATGAAGGAACATTATTTCAAATAATGAAGACTCTCATTATTTGGAAGGAAGAGTACTAGTGTAATTTTCCATCTGCATTCCGGTATTTGTCAAAACATGCTGATTAGCCAATTTCCC
>NW_006768794.1:821667-848324 GCF_000204055.1 Melampsora larici-populina 98AG31 | reverse complement strand
TTCACCAAGGATACAACCACACACAGGGATTCACCCATAGGTGACTGTCAGTCACCCACCTGTGAATGTAATTCACCACGTATGTGACTTACATTCACCCATGGGTGAATCCCAGTCACATATGGGTGAATTACATTCACACGTGGGTGATGATTTAAGTGTAGAAGTCTTATACTCGTGTATAACTGTAATAACCAACTCATTCATATTTTTCTAACATGATAAGTTCTACTCTAACAAGCTTATTCAACTGATGATAAATTTCAAGTATATCAAGATTTGACTTTCAATTTATCTAGAATGATCACAACATCCGTGTTTGGAATAACTTTCAAAAGGGGGTGATTAAACTAAAAACATTATTATTTCTTATTCCTCTGGTTTTTCTTAGCTTGAGCCAATAACCTCTTATTTGATCGTTCTTCCTTTTTCTTAGCCTGCTCCTCCTTTCTTAATTCTTCTTTTTCAAAAGCCTTATCATACTTAGGGTCAACTTCTTCCTCATAAGTTTTAACTCTTTCATAACAATAAATTTCCCATTGTAAATCAGTCATACCTTTTTTTTTCACCTAGGAGTTTGATACGCTGGACCAATGACTCGGATATTTGACATGATGAGCCATATAAAGTGACTGCACTTGACTTATGTTCGACTACATTACCTTCAGCATCATAAGCTATTGAGGATGTAGTATAATGCGGAATCTGACAAAAAAATTAGTTCTTTCGAATCTTCCAATGATCATAAGAAAAAAAACTCACTGTGCTATCCCATAACAGATCATACATACCATTACAAACCCCCAAGACCACCTCAACACCAAAATCATCTACACAAAATCTTGACCCAACAAGTTTCCCAAGCTTAACCATCTTCCCCCCAACTTGAACCCCCTTCTCCATATCATACGGCTGTCCACTAGCTTTAATAATCATGCCCCACATCCCAAACGCATATCTGGTATGATCTTTATCAGTATGAGAATGGTTACAAAACCCTTCACATGTTACAACCAGGTTTGACGCAAATACTAGTCCATTCTGTGTATTTTCCCATGCCAAGGAATCAAAACCTGGGATATTTGCTTGAATTCCGAGTGCAAGATTGGTTTTGAACACAGAGAGGGATAAAGATGAAAATTGTTCCGCCCAGAAATCACGAATCTGATGAAATTCAATCATCCTTTCTTTGTCCGTAAGAATTCGTCCAATATTTGCTGAAGTAAATGCGCTTATACAATAAGGCCCTAGAACAATTCATACAACATTTATTAAGAACCCATCTTTCTTATTAGTTAATAAGCTTCAGATGTTAAGATGAAATCATTTACCAGCGGTTTTGCCTTTCTCACAACCCCCTCTCCAACCACAACAGCCCATCCATCCACATATCATATTTTCATCATCATGTTCACCTTCTTCTTTATCATGATGTTTAAGAGAACAATGTATCTTGCATTGATTTCTAGCACGTGCATGTTGGAAAGTAGTAGATACCGATTGATTATACTTCTCTCTAAGAGAGCTATTCATGTCTTTAAATGGGGTACAACGAACCACCATTACAATTGATAGATCCTTTCTATTAATCACCACCACCGTTCCAGTTTGAATCTTGAGGATTTTTCGTTCGGGTTGTTCAGGTTGGTCTTGTAGACTATAACGAAATACAAACTTAGTATCCATTGGTAATCCAAGATCCTGAATAAGTTTCCTTTTCAATTCAGTTCGCTTGGCATGATTACGAGTATAAGAGTTGCCAAGAGCCTTCTCCTTCCGATATTTGTTCTTGCATTTATAGTAGCTTGCGCAAGTTTTCGATTTGAAACTGGATACCTTCACCCCCGCATTTTGTTTCCTTTGTTTACTTCTGGAACGAGTCATCTTACTTTGAACTTGAAGGTGAGTAAGTTCAAATTTCCCCCTTTAGAATCTAGTAAGATACTTAGTGTTTGAATCGGTTTCACGCTTTAACAGCTAGTAGCTAGCTAAAATTTAAGACAGATAAATAGATTCTTAGCTGGTAATCCTTAGACGATGATTCATTATAACTTACCCTAATATTAAAATTCAATTGATCTTTATAAAGATCAAAAATCGAAGCGTTCGAATCGAAATGCTGAGAGCTAGTAGAAGAGAACAAATATCAGCTATTGATCGGGAGATCAAATTGTAAAATTTGATCTCTTCTTGACTTACCCTCAGATTAGAATCAGAAGCTTAGAAATATCTAAACTTCTCCTCGCAGTTTCGCACTATAGCTTAAGAGCAAGTAGTCGGTATAATCTTGAAACCTTCGATTTGAAAGGCTGAGAGCTAGTAGAGATTCATCAAATCTTAGCTATCCATTGACAGATCAATAATAAAGAGTGTGAAGGATATTAACTTACCCTCAGATTAGAATATGAAGTTTATCAATATCTAAACTTCTACTCAGAGTTCAAGACTACAGCTTAGAAGCTAGTCTTGATTATAATTTTGATGGCTTCGATTTGCAACGGTGAGAGCTGGTAGAAGAGACCGATTGTTAGCTATCGATCAACATATCCAGAATACAGAGCTTCTTCCATAATGACTTACCCTCCAATTCGATTCTGAAGTCTAGAAATATCTAAACTTCTACCTCAGGACTGAGCCTACAGCTTAAGAGCCAGTCTCAAATATAATCTCCAACCTTTCGATTTGAAAGTGTGAGAGCTAGTAGAGATAGATTGATTCTCAGCGATCGATCCACAGATAGCAGCGATCGATTCACAGATCAATAATAATGGATACCTAATCAAATTTGCCTACTGAAGACTTAGCACTCGAACAATCCATCCAATTGGTAGGTCAAGTGTTGAAAGCTTACCTGAAGATGTTCAATCTGAAGTTAATCAGAATCGAAAGTCGAGAGTTGGTATTGAATTTGGATGGAACTTGGTGATAATAGATGATCAATTTGATTGAGTCAACCTTGCAAGATTCCCTGGACAGTAGGCTGAATTCTCCCGGTTCGTAGTACGGAGTCCGACAACGAGGAGAAAACAGCTACTAACTGTTGGGATGCAATTAAAGTCGAGTTGCTTGAGGCCAGTTGTCTTTGGAATGTTTGAAAGCAGAAAATCGTAAGTCTTGTGGTTTCATCTTGAAGAATTTTTCTCTGACTACGAAAAACAAATGGTAACCCTCAATACAGAGGTTAGGGTAGACATAACCTCTGTATGCTACCCGACCTTTAGGGTGGACATAACCTAGGATGCTACCCGAACTACGTTCGAAAATCAATCATTACCGAACTCACGAAACCATTTGTGGTAGATTCATAAGGAGTAGCATGGGCTCCGCTTTGTAAAATGGTCTTACCTTTTTTACGTTTGATTAAACGTAAATAAACAAAATGATGTGAAAAGATCATTTCATTATCATCAATAATAAAATCTTTGGATTTTATTCAATTTATTTCGAGGAAGAAGTCTTAATGAAGCAAGATTTAAAGTATCATCAAATTGAGCTAAAAAGAACATTTTATTGAGACTGAAGAAGAATTAAATTTAGCTAAAAGTTTAGATAAATTTAAGATTAAAGACAGTCATGTGTATTTAGATGCAAGTATTAAGTTTTGATGGTGACATTGTTAAATGGTGAATCTGCTTATTATTAAATAAGCAGAAGCAATATGAATTGGCTGAATTTAAGTTTAATGCTTATTATTAAACAAGTAGAAGGAATATGAATTGGCTGAAATTAAGTTCCTTCTACATGATTACACTTTAAAGTAATGTGTAATCATCTTATATTGACCTGGAGCATGGATACCTGATTATATAGCAATTGAAATTTTCCCTCAAAACTTTTGCTTTGTGTGCAGACCAAGCCAAAGGTAACCTGATATTTTTACTGTATGACTCACCTTGCACATAATCAGGATCAAGTTCCTGATTAGAAAATGTTGATTCCACATTTTTTGATGCATAGCTTATGACAAATGTATCTTTTCACCACAACTTTTGCATATTCCACCCCACCCAAAAAGTAAGTGTATATTTGGAATCAGGGACCTTTATTTACCCTGTGACAAACCTTTCACATCATCCGGAACAGGTTGTGATTGGAAACTTGAGTATGATCATGTTTTGACCAAGTAACACACATACCTGAAAACAAATGTATGTTTTCACCACAACTTTGTCATATTCCACCCCACCCAAAAAGTAACTGTACATTTGGAACCAGGGACCTTTATTTACCCTACGACAAACCTTTCACATCATCCGGAACACGTTGTGATTGGACAATTGAGTATGATCATGTTTTGACCAAGTAACACCCATACCTGAAAACAAATGTATGTTTTCACCACAACTTTGGCATATTCCACCCCACCCAAAAAGTAACTGTACATTTGAAACCAGGGACCTTTATTTACCCTACGACAAACCTTTCACATCATCCGGAACAGGTTGTATACGGGCAAAGGTCTCATCAACAAAATTTGATGAAACCTAAATTCCAAATGTGAGTTTCCAGTTCACCTTTTAAAATTGCACATATCCCTAACCCTAAGTGAAGAGTTGGAATCCTGCACATTCAGTTAAACCATGTGCAGGATTCCAACTCTTCCGGAAAAGGCTCAAATTGGGAAATTGGCTAATCAACATGTTTTGACAAATACCAGAATGCAGATGGAAAATTACACTATTACTCTTCCTTTCAAATAATGAGAGTCTTCATTATTTGAAATAATGTTCCTTCATATATACACGGTGGGCAAACTTCCAGACCCATGGACAAGGCTCATGTGGTCAAAATCGCTCATCAACGGCATTCACACCAGGGTGAATCCCAATGCACACCACGGTGAATTTGATTTGGTGAACAACCTGCAACATAATCCGGAAAAGTTCATATTTGACTGAATCTTTGGCTGCCATTCATTCACCCCCAGGTGAATGTCAGTGCACTAGGGTGAATTTGAAATTCACACCAGTTTGAAGCAGTATCACACTTGAATGTACATGTATCAATTCTTCAAGACTCATGGGTTAAGAATGAGAAATGAGAAATCAGACAAATCACGTACTAAGTTCTGTAGGATTTCATCATACTCATTTCAATTGTACCAAAGGAAAATACAAAACATAGATATTGTAAAGATGTATGTTGTAGAATTTTAAATAAGATTGAAAAACAAGCATTTTCATCCGTCCACATCAATATCACCAAAGCCATTCCACTCCTCCTCCTCCAAAGTCTCCATCATATCATCTTCAAGATCATGATCATTATCCTGGGTCATCATAACTTGAACATCAGTATCATCATTCAACTCGTTACCTAAGGTTTCTAAATCCGCCACATGTGAGTTAGGTGTCACCTTTTCCATTCTGAATAGGTTCTTCTTCACATCACTCAGCCACAGACTCCTACGACTGTTCATTCCATTAAAACCTAGCTTCAAAACATCTTTTGGAAGGGTTGAACCCGGCAATTGGACCACTTTGATGTTGTAAGTTTTGAGTAAGAGTGATTCTGGGTCGGGACAACGTGGAAAGCCTTGTTCTTTCCCAGTAAGCGCACCTGAGGAACATAAGACACCCAAGTCAGAAGAAAGGAACAAAGAATACCAGTTTAAGTAATTGGCTCGTACTGAAACTGGCTCGTAGCAATAGAGCAAGGTTGCTCTTGACTTTATCACCAGCATCAGGTTTCCGGGCCTTTTCACTGGTCGACATAACATTTCCGCCAATAGTTTGAGCTACCACCTCCGCAACCGAAAGGCCTTGAGCTCGTGCTCCAAATACCGTGGCGAAGTTGCTTTTCTTATTGACATATATTCCCATTTCTTCGTGTGTGGTGAACTCTCGACACCAGCCTGGGGCCGCGTTGGAACTCTCGCTTGAAGCATAAGTGCTACAAGCCAGGAGATAATAAGCAAAATTCATATTGTTCGATTCGTTTTCTAACTGTGAAAGAAAGAATAAAGCCCATAAGAAACAGGAAGAAAAGAATCATGAAAATCTCATATAACTTACCTGAGAGTGAATACGCTCTATACATTTCAGTGATTGACGGTTGTAATCGGGTAAGCTGGGTCCTTGAGGTATGCCAGCTGAAGCCTTCGCAAAATCCTTTGCCACCTTTGATTTATTTACAACCTCGTCGTACAAAACTTGAGCCTCAGCTAGTTCTGTGGCATTGAGAGGAAATGTGTCTTCATCTTCATCTTCGTCGTTGGTATCTTCTTTAGGAGGTGGAGCAAGACCAGAAAGACGGTAAAAGACTGAGGGATGAAAAATTTCTTGTACTTCGTCCGGAAGAGCAGTCCAGATCTTTCCCAGGTCACGGTTCCTTTTGGCCAGAATGCCTTTGACTCCTTTAGGTGGCACTACATATACAAATATGGGGTACAAATTATGAGCATGGCTTCAAAGTCCGTGATTGGAATGATGGTTGGTGTTTTACTTACTTGGATGGTTATCAATCTCCTTACTGTACCTTTTCCATAATTGATATCCTCCAGTTTTTCGCCGTCCTCGAAGCTCACCTCTGTAGAAATAGATTTGAATGAGTGAAATAGGAGAGTTATGGGACATATTGGTTTGAACTTACAGTGCCTTTTCAAGGGTAAATTCACTGATGTTTCCCATAAGTGCAAGCATAGCCTTCTGGTGTTTGTATATTTTACGGATAGCTTGAGCTTCCTTCAAAATCTTGGGTGGTACTGCTGTACCCTTTTTAATCTGTGATCGTTGTTGTACGGCTATACGATGGGGTGGCCATTCGTCCAGTTTGCTCTTATAATTATCGAGAGTCGGTAATAAGACTTGTTCTCCATCATTAGGGGCATGTTCTGGTTCGATCGGGACAGTGGTTTGTGCAAGTCGTTGTCACGAGATTCGATTCGAAGCTCGCCGATTCGTTGGTTCTGGACTCGCCTGAAACTGATTGTTGAGACGTCGCATGAGGTCATCATCTTCGACTTCTTCATCTTCATCGGTAGGTTGAATATTGGTGCTGGATCGAGTGGGTTGGAGTTGAAGTTGAATGTCGGGGTCAGAATCATTTTCATGTGAGTCATCTTCAGAATTTTCTTCGTCTTCAGTATGATATTCATCATCGCTAGTATCATCTGCGACTTGACTGGTTCGGCGACGTCGTTTGAGTGTATTTGAGTTCGATTTCGACGTAGAAGGCTTTACCATCTGCTTGCGTTTTCGTCCGGTTGGAGTCAAGGAAGTCGAGTCAAAAGACGGTGTACGAATGGAACGCAGGTTCCTAGCACTTGGACGTGCCAGAACTGGTGCAGTAGAGGGTGGAGCGCCTCGAGAGCGGTACCGGGTGTAGGAGGGCATGGGTTGGTGATCGAAGTTGTTTATAGGAGATGATGGAACAATTAGATGGGGAGTCAAATGTCGAAGAGGTGGAGGACGAAGAAAAAACTTTCAAAAACCAACTGTATCAAGAAACAATACAGTTACAACCCGGTGAAATACTAATGGGGCATAGTATTTCAAAAATGGGGTACACATTCAAGGTGTGTCTCTGTACATACAGGAATCCCACACTATTGTCAGACTACCACCGGTGAGAAAGGAAATGGTTGGGGGTGGCTTAACCCGTCACTCTGTTAGTGATGGGTCTACACAATTGTATAGCCCAATTTGGAAGACAGGGACGGACCAACCACCTGTCTGTGGTTGGTCTGTGGTTGGGTCAAGGGATACAAGTGAGAGATGTTGAAAATTTTCAATTCATCTGGTATATGACTGGCCAAAAGCAGTTTAACAAATTCAACCACACGTTCCAAGACGTCTCTACCTCACAATTCAAAATCACACATTATCTCTTTCTATATTTTCATTTATGGGCAAGAAAGGCACAGCAATTCATTGTCCACTTGGTGGAAAAAAAAAAAAAAGACGAACCAAGGAAGATGCCGAAGGCTCTGCAATAATTTTTGACCAAGTTGACACGAGTGAAGCTCAATATGTCAATAAACGTCTGATTGAAATTGAAAACGCACTTAACGCGGTTCAGGAACCTTTGCAAGTGGATGGTCAACCAAACCATCACCACGACAACCTTCAAGACAACAACCCCATGGTATACGGGGATGCCTATGACGACATCAACAATTTCCTTCCTGCTCAAGAGGATGCGGCGGTCGCACCGGATCCCAATGTTCCATTTGCCACCTATGTGCAAGGATCATTCTACAGAAGCAAAAAAAAGACTGAAAATGAAAACTGGAAGAAGGCATTGCCGGATATGTTCATTACCTACATGACCTACTCGCAGGAAACTTCCCAATGGGGAGATACAAACAAATGGAACTATGATCACAACAAACAATGTTCCTGTGGTGTGGGGGACCTGAGAATGCGCAAAGTTGATATGTTAGATATTTTGGGTGAGTGGTATTTTCCTCTATGTGGAATCAATTTTCCTCTATGTGAAATCAATTCACCTCTATGTGAAATCAATTCACCTCTATGTGAAATCAATTCACCTCTATGTGAATTGAATTCACATATATGTGAAATCAATTCACCTCTACGTGACATCAATTCACCTCCATGTGAAATCAATTCACCTCTATGTGAAATCAATTCACCTCTATGTGAATTGAATTCACCTCTATGTGAATTGAATTCACCTCTATGTGAAATCAATTCACCTCTATGTGAATTCTTTTCGCCTCTATGTAAAAACAATTCACCGCTATGTGAATTCATTTCACCTCTATGTGAATTCAATTCACCTCTATGTGAATTCCTTTCACCTCTATGTGAATTCAATTCATCTTGATGTGAACTGAATTTATCTCTATGTGACTCATATTCACCCATGTGTGAATCCTATTCACCTCAATGTGAATTCCTTTCACCTCTATGTGAATTCAATTCATCTTGATGTGAACTGAATTTATCTCTATGTGACTCATATTCACCCATGTGTGAATCCTATTCACCTCTATGTGAATCCAATTCACCTCTATGTGAATTCATTTCACCTCTATGTGAATTCAATTTATCTCTATGTGAACTGAATTTATCTCTACGTAACGCATATTCACCTCTGTGTGAATTTCATTCACCTCTATGTGAATTTCATTCATATGAAGACACAGGTGTGAATGAGGCATGTTTGTGTGTAAAGTTAACATATATCCACTTGCTTTTAATGTCTCTAGAGCGGAAACAAGTAGAAATTCTATTCTGTAAATGTACCAAGGATCAAGTCCGGCTCATCAGAATGGGTTACATTGGAGGATCCCCAGTTCATCCTCAAGCCGCATACTCAATCAGGCTACTTAGGATGCATCATTCATTCTGGAAGTATTGCACTGTGAGAACCCAAGGCTTTTCGGTGGCATTGGATGAATTCCTAGACCCAGCAAATCCGCTATTATTGGTTGGAAAAACAAATCAGGCAAGTCAACCACTTGTCTGCAATCGACCATTTCAATTCAGAATGATCTAACATGTTACACATGTACCTTTTTAAGCCTCGACTTTGGCGGAAAACCCTATCTTCGGCAATTGATGCATATCAACATATGCTACGCAAGCAGAAGGCACTCACAATATGTGCATTATATCTCACCGCCTTGGATCAACTTGCTATGAACTGCCCACGATGTTTTGGGCCACTTCAAGCAAACCCGGAGCCACTGGAGAGTGATTACCACGTCTGCACTGATGGAACCTTTCAACATCGTCGACACCTTGCTGCAAGCCGGGAGTGTGAGGAAATGGAAATGGAGAATCCGCCTCTCTTCCTTGACAATCAGAAGGTTGAAGAGTGGAAGACCCGAACTGGTGGCAAAGATCCTTGTGGAGTTGGGGTAAGTCCAAATTGCGTGGCTAATGCATATGTGAATGGCATTCACATAAGTGTGAATATGAAGGACATGTGTGTTATTTTATCACGTTCAGGAGTATATCACCTATACGTGAATTAGAATCACCCATATGTGAATTGAAATCACACACATGTGATTCCTATTCACACCTATGTGAATGTCATTCACACATGGATCAGGGGTGAATGAGCTGTTGTCTAATTTGTTTTTCATTTTTTATCAGGATAACTGTTCAGCATCTCACACAGCTGCTTCAGACATACAAGGAAAATCTACGTGGAAAGGATGTGATGAAACAGGGCTTATTGGAATGGCTTGTAGGCATGATCATGTCCTGAAATTTGTCAACGTTGTTCAGAGTGGGGAGCGGTAAGGTTTCCTCTTCCACTATATATGACAGATGTGTTTCAAAGCTAAATATACTCTTTCATTACTTAGTCAGTACTTTGTGTTGGCTTTGCTAGATCAACTGTTAATAGATACAGCGGAGCCAGAAAAACCGGGTAAAAGTTTTACTGTTTTCTATGATATTGGATGTACATTTGAGAAGAGTGTTCATAATGTGATTTAATTCCTGCTTTCTCAGAGGGTCATAGATTGGTTCTTACTTTGCTTCTCAATTTTTGTTGATAGCACAAATATTTCGAGGCAGAAACGAATCGTGGGGATCTGCGCTTTGCTACAAGTGCTTTCCATGCATATGCTCACGAGTGGTCTTGTCAGCTTAAATATAATCCTAGACTGAATGTGGGCAACGGATTGTCAGATGGTGATGGTTGTGAGCGGATATGGGGAGAGAATTCACCTCTGGTAGCACCAAATAGATGTGCCACAAAGCAACATCGAGTTGATGCCATAGATTTGAAGTCAAGTCATGGAAATGAGACTCGACGCCAAAATGCAGGTATGTTTTTTTTGTACAAGATATGTAATTCAGATTTTGATGACAAGAGTTCAGTTTTCTCAACTCAGGTGAAACTGAAGACGGCAGAAAAGAGATTTTATCAGGCATCTCAGACCCTCCAAACCCTGGAAACTCAAGATCCCAGCTTCACGTATGGCTATTTTTCAGATCAGTGGAAGCGACAGAGGGAGGTCCAGCTGGCTGCAATGGAAGAACGTGGCATACAACAGAAGCTAGAGGAACATCTGGTGAAGCTTCTCGACCTGGAACAGCAGGTGAAAGATGCACAGTAAATTACACCAATTTTTTTTGGATGAGTTTTTTTGGATGAGTTTTTTTGGTTGACTTTTTTTTTTCCAGACATGAGCTTTCACGTCTTTGGAGGAAGCGCAGAGGAAATCGGACCGAAGCCGAGATGGACAAATTTCTAACATTGCCGTCTTCAATTGTCGCACTCGAAAAGGCAGTGGCTGATATCACTTTGGAGTTGGGAACACCTGAGTTCAATCGCCTTCGGGAGGCTACTGGTGAGTCCACTTTGAAAGTATTGAACATTTGTCTGCACTTTTAATTGAAATGGCAATTGAATTTATGAAGGTGCAAAAGCGGAGGCACTGATACGCGTGCGGTTGGCAAAGATGAAGCTATATGAGGCTAAGGTGGGAATAGTAGAAGCCCAAAAAAAGTGGGATAAGGGTGGTCAAGGCAAATGTGTTCAGTTTACAATTGAAAAAATTGTAGAGTGCATTCTTATGATAAATGAAAATTGTTTTTTTTGTATTGATTTCTAGGAACTAAAGCGCAGCAAGGTCTTAAAACTCTAATGACAAAGAAGCAGTTGATGTTTAGGCGGAAATGGACATCCTATGAATCTCAAGTTTCAGATTACAACTCAATTCGCCCAGTAACAAGGATGGCTTGCCCATCACTTGATGAAGCCAAAAAGCTACCATTTGAGGATATCTTCTGGAATGTGGGCGCACTTTCTCATTCTACAGAGAAGTGGGCTGTAGATCCACCCACGATTGAAGGAATCCAGGCCTTTTTACAGCATAGGAGTTGCAGTGAAGAACTACGAAGGATTGGCCGGGAAACTCAGCAGATGGTGTATCAAGCTTTGAAGACTGAAGAAAAGCTTGACGGCTTACTTGGGTTGTGTAGTAGTGGTCAGTAGTAGTATGTGTTTTGGAACAATTTGTCTTTGGTGTTCCTAATGTTTCTTAAAATCTCACAGATTATGATCCGGAAGAGTGTGGTAGACAGCTCATTGAATTGGTTCAGCCTGGGCAGCGTATATCAAAAGATGTTTGGGAAGTGAATGTGGCAGTGTTGAGATCATTGCATGATGATCTGCGTCTGAAGTATTGCAGAACTTGGATGATATGGGATGTAGATCTTGTGGGATTGCTCCATAGAACCTATCAACACACAACGTCAACAGCACAGGAAATTAGGTCATTGATCCAGCACCGGGAAGGGTTGGTAAGTAGATGTAAATCAACCTGGGAGCGTATTGTGAAAGCTCAGAATATAGAAGCAACTCCACTGGATGAGCTGGAATTGTTTGAGCAACATATGGTGCGTGGGGAGGATGACATAGGTCAGGTGGGTGACCTAGCGGATGAAGTTAATCACCTGTTCATTCTGGATGAAGTGGATGATGATGAAATGGAGGAAGACATCAATGAAAGTGGTTTGCATTAAGAATATATTTGTTAGTTTTTGGTTTTGTAAATTTTATAATCAAAGATTTTTCATCATGTCCCTTTTTTAATTCCATATCACATATGGGTGAATACATTCACCTCATGGTGTGATCATACATCACATATGGGTGAATGTTTTCACCTTGTGTGATCATATATCACATATGGGTGAATACATTCACCTCATGGTGTGATCATAAATCACATATGGGTGAATATATTCACCTCATGAAGAGATTGTTGAGGTACACCGGAACCTGATTCCCACAGGTTTGATTCTGTATCACATATGGGTGAATGTATTCACCTCATGTGATATGTAATCACATATGGGTGAATACCTTCACCTCATGTGATTTTACAAATATAAATTTGTTGGTAGTTGGTTTTGTAAATTTTATAATCAAAGGTTTTTCATCATGTCCCTTTTTTAATTCCATATCACATATGGGTGAATACATTCACCTCATGGTGTGATCATAAATCACATATGGGTGAATAAATTCGTCTCATTGTGTGATCATAAATCACATATGGGTGAATATATTCACCTCATGAAGTTGAGGTACACCGGAATCTGATTCCCACATGTTTGATTCTGTATCACATATGGGTGAATGTATTCACCTTGTGTGATATATAATCACATATGGGTGAATGTATTCACCTCGTGTGATATGTAATCACATATGTGTGATTGGTGATCATACATAGAATGTGATGTTTAAGCAACTGTGATTTGAGAGTGTCTGACTAGTAAAGATCTAGCTTCCGCACATGTGAATTTTCATCACACATGGGTGATTTAGCTTCACGTATGTGTGAATGGTTTTTGCACCGTACACCTAGGACTTTCCACAGGCTAGTGGTACATATAAATGTGGCTAGTAAGTAGTAGTGGATCTATGAGTGTGGCCATATAATTCTACGTTTGTGGTGAGTTGTTTAAAATCTTTGGTCCGACGCGTCGGGAGCGTCGGCGCGTCGGGAGCGTCGGCGCGTCGGTAGGTGAGATTCCGGACAGTGTCCGTTAGGAAATACATATTTCCTATTGGATAATATCCGAAGCGTCCAGTAGACACAGGTGAAAATTTTATGCACTTTGGGCTCCCAGCCCTTCAAAATTTGTTTTTTCTGAAAAATGAAATGCTAGTAATGTGCCTCTCAGGTGGAGCTTTCTGATGGTGTTTTCAAAGTTTAGGATTTTCAAGTAGAATTTGGATGTAGGGACAGTGGTATCTTTGGCATTTTTCCGACTTGAGTTGAACCCTGCATTGGCTAACAATGTCATTAGTCAGCTTTGCTATTTCTATGACAAACCTTTCCTCCTGTTGACTCTCATTGTTGTCTGTTCTTATTTATATTCTCCTTAGCCAATCATTGGCTGGCATTGTCACGGTCCTTTGGAGTTAGCCTCTGTTAGCCTTGCCATCATCAGACACACTTTTGAATATATAGAGTCGCTCCCAAGGACTGAATAGCGTCCTTTCTAGTTAAGCTCAGTGCTTGCTGTGGTTTTCATGTTCATGTTGATCACATCCTATTGTTCATTTTGACAATCCACTGCTCTCAGCTGCTCTCATCATCCATGCTGTGTCGTGCCTGTAAAAAAGGTGATCCCCTGCGGGGCTCCGAGGAGAGCAAACAAGATTTTCAAATTGCAGCATTTAAATTTTGAATATCGACGGATATCAAGCAGAATCTCTGACCGTCTATGTATCCTACCATTTCAATCCTTATAATTCCTTAAAGGTCTATCTTACAATGTTTGGTTATCCATTGAGAAACTTCAAGGAGGATGTATGTTTTGATGAACGACCGTATCCGCCACAAGCACTCTCAAACTCAAGCATTCAAGAACAAAAGGTTGCTGTCGCTTCAGTGTTTTGAGTCCACCTGTGCTTTGGAAGGTCTAGTAAGTGCAAAATGAATACAAACAGTCCCGGTTTCATGTCTTAACGTTGTTGGCATACCTTGGGAGGGATTCTCATCATAGGTCAATCTGTCCCGGGTGATAAATTCAAGTTGAAAAGAGCACCATAGCCCTTGAGAACCGATTGCACCGCAACAAAACACCGTCGACCAAATCAATCACTTAGCACACATCATAGATCGGAGCATTTATAAGTCCTTGGAGAGCCAGCGGGTGTCTTTACAATACAGATATACTCAGGGACCATTACAAGACATGGAGGGCGGAAACCAGATTGTGTTGAAGCATATGATCTGCCGAGGTAGAGTACGCCCAATTGCAAGCTCATGATCATCAAAACACAGAAATCGACTGGACATCAAATTGAAAATTAGTTCCACCACATAAACCTCAATTTAGCGCACATCACAGAATGGGCAGCTACAGAAGCGCTGTCAAGTAACGAAGCATAACTCGAAAAGCAACAGGTGTAAGGCGGCTAGAAAAAAAACAAGCATAAAAAGATGAGGTAGAAGGCTGAGAAAATGAGTAAGAAGAAGCTAGCATCAGGCATCCAACGATTCTCTCTCGACTTAAAGGATGTTGCACTATTGAACAAAAGTAATGATTGAGGTCAGAGCAAAGCAGCGAAGAGCTGGCAAAGCATAGAATGAGAATGAGAGACCCACAACTTTGCCACGAGTGCGTCGACCGCCACCTTTCTTGGCAAGCAGTGCGTACCAAGTCGCGTGCTCAAAAACTTCTCGGACTCCGTGACCGGACTTAGCACTACATTCGAGGTAACATTGTGCACCAATTTTTTGGGCGACGGCCATTCCCTAAAGCAATGGAAGCTGTGTTGAGAAAGGCAATCTGAGGCATGCTTTGACAGTTGTACTTACCTCGTCAGATGTTACGGGCCTTTGACTTGTTCTTCGCAACTCATCGATAGTTTTCGGGTCATTCCTATGGATGATATTGGAGACAGTCTTTGAGTCAGGCTAGCTCGATGAAAAGGAGGCAATGAGGTTGAATCCGACCTAAGATCCTTCTTACATCCTACCAAGACGATAGTTAAGCCAAGTCTGGCTCGCAGCGCTACCCAGCGCTGCAAGCCGTTTTTCTGGCAACGTAGCTCTTTGGTTTGGGTTTGAGGTTGGTAACGCTCACAGTAGCTTAGAGGACCCTTTTGGACATAAGAGTAGCTCGAAGCGTAACTTTTTCACGCTGCGCCTCGCACCGCTGCCAGCAAAAAAAAAGCTTTTTTATTTTTTAGATGATAACAAAAAAAACTCAACAAAAAAATCACAAAACAAAGCATGTAAACGAGCATAAAGAAACAAGTAATAATATTTTAAATGAGTGTTGAGAAAAGAAGAAGAAACGAGAAAGTGAAATTGAAAAAAGACAAAGGACAATCATTTAAAATAATTGATGAGAGTAATTTTTTCTGGTTTTCTTAATTAGAACCTTCTTTCCATAATCAATTACCTTGCCAACCTCGGCAAAGTCCCCAGTCAAAGGAACACCCTCTTGCATCCAAATAGTTCCACTGACTAACATTTCAACCATCCGAGGTTTCAATCCTCCTCGTTCGTCGGTACAAACCCGTCCAGCTACAGAAAAAGTACGTTCAGGAGGACTAGATGCCGCTGGCGTTGCTAGGTAGTTCCTAGCCAAAATTGATAAGACAGGATACTTTCCTGCGTGAATACAATCTTGACTGCAAGTTTGAGGGAAGATTACTCACGCGCCACCAATCCAATGCACGCTGGGGATTGTTTTGATCAGGCAATACCATTGGGTCGATTCCTTGGAGATAGCGCTCAAGTTCTTTGAGATTGCTCTCCGAAGTAACCTCATTGTAAAAATCGAGGAAGCCTGGTTGAAAGATTGATGGGGGAGATTCCACTGGAGAGGAAGTCAATGTAACTGGTTGATTGTCAGTTCGAAGGGAAGCTGCTTCATTTTCGGAGGTGAATGCCACTTGAAGTAGAGCTTCTGCTTGGTCATGTTCAGGTGAGCCTTCTCCAAAGGCGTGAGAAAAGAATCGAAGACGTTGACCAGGATGAAAGACCGCTGCAAGGACCAAAGTGTCGCATGCAAGAGCTTCGTTGAGATAAAGTTGGAGTTTCCCAAGCATCACATCCAACATTGGGTATAGGGGATCATTGTCGTGCATTTTCTTCAATCAATCATTCATTGAGGATTTGAGTTGTACATACTTCACCAATACCATGCAACCTGTCGGATGATTACCCTCCATCTCACGAGTAAGTATCTTGTATGGCTACAAAATGGTACCAAGCGATTGATATCATTATTGGAAACTTTAACAACTTGAACGACTAGATAATGAAAAATATCTTACTGTGAGAATGTCACATAAATCCCTCATACCTTGCCAATCTGCAACAGAGAAGATAACTTCTTTGAAATAGCCGTGCTTCTTTCCGTCCTTCTTTGCTCATTGCCTTTTTGAATGGACATCTGCTAGATCCTCTCTCATGACACCATCAATAAGCTGCAAGAGGGTTCACACTGGTCAATCATCAAACTTAGAGAGAATTAAGTAGAAATACACTACACACCTCTCGGGCCTCCCACATACGTTCCCAACGTTCAGCACGAATGCCCCAACGTATCCCATGGCCGGACAAAAGTGCCTTCAACTGAGGCATATTCTCTTTTTTGCGTTGACTGTTTTCTCTTGCTCAGCGTCGATTGAAGTCCGCTCGGTGGCCGCTGGATTGGGTGAGTTTTTTGTTCACGGTGTCCATCTAAAGTGATCAAAATTCAGCACAGTAACTAAATTTGATGAAACAAAAATGAAAAACAAAATCAGATTCAATTGACTTACGTCTTTACAGAGCTGCTTCATATATGTATTGCCAAGCAGGTATGCAGCCTTGCGGTGTTTGTAGTATTCAGGCTCATCTTCTTGTTCTTGATCCTCATCATGTTCAGAGTTTGAGGCTGAGTCCTTGTCGCTGTCGGAACCTGAATTGCTGTCGTCATTGCTAATGAAATCTTCCTCTTGATCTTGTTCTTCTTCATCTAACACCAACTCATCACATTCAGATCCAGCTGGTTCATCAAGGCCATCTGCTAGCTCGTCATCTTCGTCAATCACAGCCAATACTCCCACCTGTGGAAATCGACCCAAGGCACTATGTCGAATGTGCCTGGGCTTCATTCCTAGTGCGTCCAGCCCAGCTTTCACAATCAGCCCCATCTTGTGGCAGAAGCAGCGTATCGACATCGATTTTGGTTTCCAAGTGAAGTCGTGTCCAGATTTGAGGCCTTCTTCCCGGAGCTGACGTTGCAATTCTCGTCCAAGGGTGATGTTGTTGCTTCCCGAATCGGAGGCACCTGCGAGCATGTAAAAGCATAAGAGATCGAAATATGAGGACAAACTTCATGACAAGAAAAGAAAAATGATATAAAAAAGATAATGTAAACATAAATAAAGAGAACTTATCTTTTGATATAGATTGTTCTTCTTCAAAAGAGTCACCAACGGCTCAGCAAGCAGGTGGCCATTGTGATGCCACACCACTAACTTCAAGCTCAAATGGCGGACCACGTAGGTCCAGTCCTTCTTGATGTACGATACGGATGCCCCAATGAATGCGTGTAGGTTGCCTTTGACCGTCCAAACATCTTGGATTAAGCAGAATTTGCTATCCAAGTCCTGTAAGTGAAAAGAAAAGAATAAAAAGATAAAGTTAAATAAGACAAAGTGAAATGAGGAAGAGACGGAAGGAAAACTTGAATAAAAAGTGGTCTACATACTTTGAGTTCTTTTTCGATGACCAAGTCACGAAGTGATAGATATAATCGCTTGGCCTCGTCCGCCGACCACTTACGTCCAAATACTTGTGCATCCGGTGAGAGCCAATACATGATTGATTTCAGGATTGGGTCATCAATTCTTTTAAATGGTAAAGCTTGGGCTACTTGCCAAACCGCCAAACATTGATTTAGGGTCTTATTTGAAAACTTTGGAGACGAGCGAACAAAAGAGGCTAGAGAAGTTTGATGTTCTTGCTGTAGACGTTGAATACGCAGAGCTGCTTTGGTTGGAGGGAGCTTCGCACCAGCCGAGATGGCCTGGTTACGACGAGGACACCCGTGCCCAGACTTGCCGGCCTGTTTGTGACCATCACGATGGCACTTGAGGTTTGATCGGCGAGAGCTCCCGCTGACTCGAACGACTTTCTTGCACCAAAGGCATGGGTAGGATAATCCGGGTTGATCATGTGGCTATACAACTTACAAATCAGCTTTGGTTGGTAGAATATCAAACTATGAATGTAAGAAAAACTTACATCGTTTTTACCATGGGTGGGTTTTCCAAAGTAATCGTAAGGACAGTCGTACTCCTCGGGAACGGGCTGGTTTCTTTTTCTCTTCCTGATTTGTAAGTTTTCTTCATCAGAATCTTGTGCAAGATCCACTTCGGGCGGACCCAATGGAATGGGTCTGGGCACGGGTTGCTTTAGCAACTTCAGGTTTACGCTTGTACTGCCATGCGGCAAGGGTTCATTTGTGCGCATGTGATAGAGAGAAACTGACGCGAAATGAAAAGAACTGAAAGAGAACAGTGAGATAGAAAAGCGTGAAACTGGATGAGACCTGAACAGAGTGTGAGCGCCCGTGAGTTCTGTGGGCGGCACATTATCTTTCGGTGTACAACTTTTTAAACGGCAACAACGCCTTATTGAGAATGCAGAGAACTAACAATGTAGTTAATTTTTATAACAACACCTGTTGTTTTCCGAGTTTATTTAACATAGTAAGGGTGGGTGGGAGGAAATTGAAAAATTGTATAATTTTCGAATTCTTTTGATGAGAGGAAAGTTTAGATAGGAAGAACGCGGATTGAAGAGTAACAATTTTGTTATGAGTTACTTTGAAAGGGGACAAAAGAAATTGCAAGGTGGGAACTAGGGATTCTTTATGTGATCTTTTTCCTTCACCTTGACGTCCATCCTTTGATGTGATTGTGAGATACAACGAGATCACAACTGCGAGGAGTAGACGTCAAGGTTAGGGACCCGCGTGCTTCCGCTACCCGAACCTTTCCTACCCATTCCCGTGTGTCAATACGCGTACCGACTCTCAGGAATGGGTCTGGGCACGGGTTGCTTTAGCAACTTCAGGTTTACGCTTGTACTGCCATGCGGCAAGGGTTCATTTGCGTGCATGTGATAGAGAGAAACTGACGCGAAATGAAAAGAACTGAAAGAGAACAGTGAGATAGAAAAGCGTGAAACTGGATGAGACCTGAACAGAGTGTGAGCGCCCGTGAGTTCAACCACCCGGGTAGGAGAGAGAGTTGGTGATGGTAAGATATAGAGTGGTGATGGTTGAAACCGACTTTTATGGTTGAAATGGTGTTTGAACTCTCGAGCGCCTCTGTAGGTATAAACACGAATGACATTCGTAGAGTTTGTTAACGGCACTCGCACGAAGTGCATGGAAGTTGAGAAAATGTCCGTACCTTGGATGGTGATTGCAAGATCAGCTCTTTCCAATGCTGTAGGAGAGATAGAGATCGTGTCCTATGATAAAGATACCTAGATACGGGTACTTTGTCAGCCTAAGGGTGTGGTACGGTTATCGTAGATAACTCACCCTTCGCTGCCCTCGACCGTGGCGGCCGCTACGGGTTACTACTGAGCTGCTAGCCCAAGGCTACAGTGTCAAGGTAGTATGATGGGTAAGACTGTCAGCAAGGTGTCAATCTTATAGCCGGAGCTATAGTAGGGTTTGAAGGAGTTTCAAAAGGAAGGCTCACAAGAGTGGCTCCTGGAAAATCGACTTGCTCTCCGATGGACATGCCTTCGTTTTGCGCGTAGCGTTGCGTGTTGTTGAGGTTTAGAAGTGGGTGCGTTCGGATGTAGGTTTCGAAAGCGTTGGAGGACCAACGCCCGATTTGGCGTATGGTTTGTAGGTCCATCCCACTTTCTGCAAAGGCGGTAGCTCCTCCTGCTCGCAACGAGTGGCCGGTGCGTGACTTTTTGAATAAGTCTTGAAGGAGGTTCATGAACCACGAACGAGTTGGTTGTGATCCATCTTCGCGCATTAGGAGGATTGGTTCACATGGGAAACAGCGGTCCCTCCAGACTGTGTAGTGCAAGATTGTTTTCACGGGGCAGGAGGGATCCTTAGGCCGGTTGGTGATGGAAACGGGCGTGCTAGTGTATGTTGAGTCGGATTTGTGGTAGGGCAGATTGTAGCAGGCTACTGTTCCGCAAATGGAGAACACTAAGGACAACCGACGGATCGATTTCCTTGGGTCCTGGAATTGTACCGAATCCGGAATGGTCAGTTCGCCGAGCCTGTGTAGGGCGGAGAACCCAAAGGCCACGATGGCGTTGAAAAGAGCGTCGTCGAAGGTTTTGTTGAAGTAGTCGCTGCAGATTTTCACATCGCGCATGGTCATGGCGTTGGCCTGGACCAACGGTAAAGAGAAGCCCTTGCAGCAACCCCGGACTGATTGCTTTACTTTTTCTGAGTGGCGGGCTCGGTCGACGTCAGGAAATTCAGACCGCATGACGTGTGCGACGCCAGTAAGGTACTTGTTTACCGTCGTGGGTCGGAGTTCACGCGAGACAGAGGAGATGAAGTGAGCCAGTGTCGTCTCGGTCAGCTCTAAAGGGTAGTTTTCTTCTTTGCAGAATTTTTGGAATCGTTTGAACCCGGACTGGTACTTGGATTTGGTGGTTGCTTCGAGATGATTTTCAATGTCCTCTTTGTTCATAGCTTCTCGTTCTTCGAAGCTGACTGCCAGTTTATTTCGTTTTTTGGTTTTGCCCATGATAACCGGTAACGGTCGAGGCTTTTGGTTAATAGGATCAGGAAAAAAGGTGTCGTGATTTATAAGAAGGAGTTACGGTCGAGAAGAACAGAAGTGAAAAACAAAAAACAAAAAAACAGATGATCGGGAATTTAGTACGAGTCGGGAAGGAGGAAAAAATCTTTGCAATTGAAGAATGGTAGAAAAAGTTTTTTGTGATTTTATTTTTGTTTTTTTGGAGCGTTGTACTAGATGTAGTCGAGGAAAGAACGACTGTTGGCGCCTCCGACAAGTAACGATGGATCCGGTTGTAATTCGGTTACCGTTGTGTTTGGCACCAAAATTTTTGTCCTGTCGGTGTTTCTCCTGGAGATTGCGTCGGCTACTCGGTTATCGTCGGCCGATACGTGCCTGACTTTGACGTCGAGGTTGTTGTCGAGCATTAGATTGACGGCGTATTTAAAGATTATCCGAATTGAGGGTATTGGCTTATGGGAGTTGAACAGGTAGGACACTGATTCGTTATCAGTGAAGATCAGGGCTTTTTTGGCTTTTAATCCAACGGAGAGTTTGATTGCCAACGTTACCGCTAGCAGCTCGGCCCAGTAGATGTCACGGGCCGGGGGAGGCAGGGTGTGACACCAGCCTGATGCTGAAGCCGGTCGCCAGATGCCCAAACCGCTGGGACAAGCGTCGCAAAAGAAGACGCAGTCTGCAGCTCGTAGCGGCCAGTGTAGGGTTTTTAAGATGAGACGGCCTTGCCATTGTTCCAGTGCATCGGCCAACCAGTTGAGGTCGTCTTTGTTGGTCCGGTTGAGTGGGATGTGGGCTCGTTTTAAAGTTTTCCCTGAGGTTTTGTCCCAAGACGACTGGAGAGCCCATCTTCCCAGAGGGAAGATATTGAGGGCCCAGTTGGCCCAGCCTGTAAGGCGTTGCCATTCCACCAAGGGGTGGGAGATCTTCGATGTGAAGGATCTGAGCCTCTTGATCAGTTCAGATCTTTTTTCTTCGGAGAGTGAGATTGAAAGGTCTCTGGTGCAGATTGTATGCCCGATGATTTCGAGCGTAGGCCCGGAGAGTTGCTTCTCCCAGGCCCACGGAATTCCTAACAAGTTGAAAAGGTGTAGGAATTTCGCTTGGTTGATTGGGATTTGTTGGCCTTTGAACAGGACTACTTCGGATGCCAAGCCAACCCCCCAGGAGTCATCCATGTAGGAGTTAAGGCCTTTGATTCCGAACTTGTGAAAAGCAATCCAAAGAACGAGGGAAAAGAATGAGCACCATAGTTTGGGAGAACTAGAGCATCCAAAATTCACATTCCTGTCGCAATGGTATGCGTTGCCGATTTTCACAATCTGGCGGAGCTGCCACTGGCGGTGCGCTGATAGGACGCGGAAAGCGCCGTCGACGTCTGATTTCCATAGGATCATTACGTGGTTTGAGTGACGGTGAAGAATCAAACAGGGTATGAATGAGGCGATGGAGTCGAGGTCGATTTTTATTTTCTCTTTATTGATGAGGTCGTTTGGTGATGGGTGGCCGAAAGACATGTTGGTACATGTCCTGACTTTTCCCGAGTTCGGGTTGGTGGCTAGGCAGAGTGGGGAGGCTTTCATGCCCGGTAACAGCGTGTAGAACGGAGGGGAGAATCTCTTCATGGAGACTTCTTTATCCCTGTATTTTTCGAGGGTGCGCTCGGCGTCGATTCCCGAGACGTGGTTGCCCGGGTCGACTATGTCGTTGGAAGGTAGAGAGGATAGAGGCCAGAACCCTTCGGACAGGCCCAGCAGGATTGATTGTACGAAGGGTTGGTTCGGATGGTCGGTGAGTAGGGACGAGAACTTTTTCTTGTTGATGGGGCAGGTGATGTCGAACAGGTCCGGCCTGCGTTTGATGGCATATGCTGCCAGGGGATCGGATGAGAGGGGCGGCGCCGGCGGCAAAGGCTCAGCCTTTAGCGAGGATTCCACAGAGGCTGAAAACCCGTCAGCCAATATGTCGATTTTGAGTCCTCGTAGATACCGATGTCCGCTTGGCTCATTTGTGTTCTTGGCTTCCTTGATGAGTGCCATTGCATCCATCTTTGTTGCGGAGATTGTGAATGCGCTCGCACTCAGCGTCTGTATGGGGACAGACGCCAAGGTTCCAATTGTTGCAAATTTGATCACCCAAAGGAACGCCTTTTGCACTCTTGACCGTATAGTTTGGTTTGCGGCGTCGACCTTTGGGTTTGGAGTCTTTGGAGTTTTTTGCGGGTGCTGATGATTGGTATGATGATGGCTGAACGGAAACTCTTGCACCGGTCGCGTTAGAGGTTTCCGCGCGGTGTGATTTTGAGAATCGACTGGCTGCGCTATAGAGCACGCGGTTGTCAATTCCCCGTAGGCTGTCGTGAGCGTATTCACCCCATACAAGCCACGGGCGGGAAGAAAACTCCTTGCGGAGCTCGACATCAAAGTCCTGGACATCTTCCCAGTTAACTTTAGCTTGGAAGAGTCCTGGCAGACCAAATATGTAATCGAAATATTTTTTGATGGAGTTGGCCGCCGGAGGGTAGGCTGCAATGTAGGCGTGTCGCAGGACTGACATGAGGTCCTTCCAGTGGTTGTTATTGTTGATTTCCTTAGGTGTCGCTCCGTCGATGCTTTTAAGTTTTCCGGAGTCGTTGACTTTGAGAAAGGATTCGGCAGGGCTGTTGGTGGACACTTCGCCATAGAGCTTGCGTAGGTCGACGAAGTTGTATTCCAACAAGTCTTTTGTGAGTGAGTTGTGCCAATTTGGTGGACAATTTCCACACGAATTAAACAAGGAAACATATTTTTTAATGTTGGATTTGTAGAGCAAGGCGATTTTTTGAATTTCGCGAGAGAGGGGAGAGAATGCCTCGGGGGAGAGATGTTCATTGTGAGCCAAGAATGGCGCCACAGTATCATCGACCTCCCCTTCGGAACCAGAGGTGGCTGGTGCCCCAGAGACAGCTGGTGCTGGGGGGGGGTGTGAACCCCCCATCCGAGGAAGAGCTCGACGAAGAGGACAGAGGAGACGAGTATCGTCTTTTACTTGGTCTTGGAATTTTTGGCAAAGTTGGCTTGTCTTCCGGGAGCGTCGACTTGGGGGCCATCCTGGCGAACAAGCTGCTGCCGGACTGCGTGACCGGCAGTTGATTCTTGGAGCTACTGGCGGCGCCTTGGGCTGCAGGCGCGACTCTTGCCGATAGCGGTACGTTAGGTAGATTTGCGCTGCTCCCATCGTTGTTGGTTGACCGTCTTTTTCGGTGACGGCGACGGTTTTTTCCCTTCCTAGGCGAAGGAGGGGTATTGGGGGAAGGTAGCCTTGGGTTGAACGGAGGAGGAGGAGGAGATTCCGAGCCCGGCAGATTGGCCTGATAGGAGTTACCAGCCGGGAACATTGAGGTGTCTTCCGTCTCGTCAGGGAACCCGTCTTTTGTTTTGATTCCCGCTGGAAACCGTTCACCGACAAACCCTCTCGGAGGGCGATAATACTCGGCAGGAAAGGGCAATTTAACTTTCCTGCTGAGGACAATCGGTGGTTTCCCCATTGGATCCGCGTCAGGGGGTAACTCGTCGACGGTGGTGTATTCAATACGTCAATGTTTATGATCCAGGGCGATTGCCACTCTGGCCACAGCTGACCAGTGGTAGATAAAGTCTGCCGCCCGGGGGTCATAAACT
Source organism: Melampsora larici-populina 98AG31 (assembly GCF_000204055.1). Taxonomy (NCBI): domain Eukaryota; kingdom Fungi; phylum Basidiomycota; class Pucciniomycetes; order Pucciniales; family Melampsoraceae; genus Melampsora; species Melampsora laricis-populina. The sequence goes on along the minus strand of NW_006768794.1, from coordinate 823,458 downwards.
TGTGCCACTTGGTTGCGGAGCTCGACCATGCTAACATGGGAACTCCCGCCTTTGACACGGTAGTCTTCGAGAATGGCATCAATAGCTTTATAGCGGTCATTGTGCGAGTTCGCTTCTGCGATCATAATCTTTTGCGATAGAGATTTCCTGGGACTCAAACGATGAGATGTTTTAACAGAACTAACGGAGGTTGAACGTTTTCTAAAGACTTGTACTAAGAGAATTTCAGTCGCAAGAAGAAAAGATTTTGATTTTTTTGAAAAATTGTATAATTTTCGAATTCTTTTGATGAGAGGAAAGTTTAGATAGGAAGAACGCGGATTGAAGAGTAACAATTTTGTTATGAGTTACTTTGAAAGGGGACAAAAGAAATCGCAAGGTGGGAACTAGGGAGTCTTTATGTGATCTTTTTCCTTCACCTTGACGTCCATCCTTTGATGTGATTGTGAGATACGACGAGATCACAACTGCGAGGAGTAGACGTCAAGGTTAGGGACCCGTGTGCTTCCGCTACCCGAACCTTTCCTACCCATTCCCGTGTGTCAATACGCGTACCGACTCTCATCAACCTGTTGATTGGGGTAATCAGAATTAAGCAGAGAAACTCCAGTAAGAAAACGAAAGATTTTCTTACTTCAACTAATGCATTGCTTTGCTCAACATCAGCAGACACTGATCGGGATCTGTTAACATTAGCCTAGTATGCAGAAAAGGGATGAGTGATGGAACAAAAATATCAGTTATTGTTTCCTATAGAATGGAAAGAAAGATGGAAAAACAGATCCTGACGTACCATTGAGGATGAAGCTTGTGAAACTGTGGTCGATTGACCTCGAGTTGGTTCACGGAGAGCTTGATCTCCCGGTAAAGAGGCTGATCGCTCACGTCTTCGGTGAACGTGGGCATCCCTCACGTCTCGGACCCCATCGAAAAGACCTCGGCGAGAGTCAGAAGATGGGGTTATCATACCTGGCGCACGTCTAGCAGGCGTGACCATACGAGATGAGCGTTAAGTAGCAGGTTGACCATGATCGGTCTCGTACCCGGTAGTCAAAAAAGAATCGATAGTAGGCTGTTTATCTAACATGTTGCAATGGATGTATTGGTAAGTTGATTTGAAATATCAAAAAGTTATAAAAAGGTTTATAAAGCAAAGGTCAGGCAACAATTATGAGATGCTGAGTCGAGTTGAGTCAAAAACGTAGGGAGAAACATACCTTTATAGTAATACCTCCAGAATTCAAAATCGGGGGTTGTTATGGTGAGAAGGGACGTGGAGAATCTACCGGCACCACATCCGAGCAAAGAAAGATCTTGCCCCATTCCGTTGGAGTTCGATCCGGATTGGATGGTGGTATTGGAATGGTGGTATTGGATTTTGGTATTGAGGTAATACTGCTGGCTTGAGGTAATTGATTGGTGGCTGATGGCTGATCGAAATCGAAGGTATGTGTACTTTTAGGCTTACTAGCCAAATCAGCGGCGGGCGCCGCACATCTCCTTCCCAAGAGATTTCTTAGACTTTCACACAGATCCCAGTTTCACAACAGGTGTGATACATAGCGCATCTACAGTTGAACTTAGGTTTTTGAGTCCAACAAAAATTGCTTCTTCAATGTAGACACATCTGACACTCAGCACCACAGTCAGTAACCTGCCGCTCATACTCAAAGCACCAAACTTCCAAGTTAAAAAGTGCCCTGAAAGAATGTGGAGTTGTGCTCAGTCCAGGAGATACATGATACAAGGGCCAGGTAGATTGTCGAGGAGAATGGGAAGTTCTTTTGGGCT
>NW_006768794.1:754422-821567 GCF_000204055.1 Melampsora larici-populina 98AG31 | reverse complement strand
GGATTGGATGGTGGTATTGGAATGGTGGTATTGGATTTTGGTATTGAGGTAATATTTCGCCCGCCAAAAAAAACTTGCGGTACTCAAAGCTACATACGTACGCGTACATAGTTGCTTTGAGTACCGTAGATACATAGTAGCGTGGGCAAATTCAAGAGTGGCTCGAGGGCAAACCAGTGGCGAAAAGCGGGGCGGCAAAAATCCGCGGCCAAGATTGTCAGCGCGGAGCGTAGCTCCCCGGGTCCTACGAGTTCCGGGTAAGGTAGCAGCAGCGCAAGGCGCTGCGCACTTCCGTCTGCGCTGCAAGCCAGACTTGGTTAAGCCTTGACAAAAGGGCAAGACTTCTGAAATCCACTTTTCTTGAACGTTGTCTAAGAAATCGGGGGAGTTGATAGCAAAACATATCAAAATAATGTGCGAATCACTAGAGCCAAGAAAACAAAAGCTTTAGAAAATGAGATTTCTCCGGATAGACGACAGCTGAAGTCACAAGAAGAGACAGGGCAGACGCACGGATTAGAGAGTGGTCAAAGTCTATTGTAATCCTCTTGACCGGCTGTATCCCAAAGCAGTTTGACTCATTTGCCGTCTACTTCAACATTGGCAACATAGTTCTCAAAGACAGTTGGAACATAGACCTGGATAAATCGGAAATGAAGGTCAGTTTGATGTGACAAGGCATGAAAGCGTGGAGGAGAGTTTGATGAAGCTAATCAGAGTTAGAAAATGGTTGGTACTAAGTTGATGGAATAAAGATAGCTTAAGTTGCTTGCTGACGATGTAAGACATCGAGACCGAACATACTCTCTTCAGGATCTGGATCCCAAAGCTTCAACCCCAACCTACAAACGGGAATTGCGGGAACAGGCATCTTTGCCCGCTTGAGCATATGTTTTGATGGATCCCCCATGGGTTCATACAATCAGGGCAGGACCGCTCATCCCAGCTCATCCCAGCTCATCCCAGCTCATCAGTGTTGATGAAGTTGGACAATGGCTCAGTGCTCCTGAGGTCAATGCCTGAGTCTGGCGGCTGGGGATGGGGCAAACTGGGCAAGCTCAGCGTACCAATTTGGCCTGGACAGAAAAATCACAGTTTTTTTGACACTTTTGCACAAGATTGTTGGGCCCCCAACGTTGGGGGCCTTCGCCACGGGCACTGTGACAACAGTAAAAATATATAGGGGTGGTTCCTTAAGCTTTGCCAATCAATAAAGTGAAATCCACACTGATTATATACCAAGCCTTTGCAATACACTTGTCAGATAGATATTTGTCTAACCTACCTCAGGTCCTTATTGTATTCCCTTTGTGCTGTCTTTCTGTTATTTCATCCAACAATTTCAATTCCAATCCTTCATCTCTATGCTCCTTTTCTTGATCAATCTGATGTTTGCAATCACAATTTGTGTAGGATGTCAAGCATGTATATTTCTACGTTTTGTTTTATAATCTGATGATTGGATGGTACTGAAACCTTGATGGTAATTACTTTCATTTGATTTGACATCTTCTCATTTCATGAATTGAATGAAATTCTATGTTATTGACTCACTGAAAGTCTTAACAAAAGGTAGATGAAAGGATTGAGTATAGCATACTTTTGCTTGGTATCTTTTCATATCAGAGTGATACCACTTGAGGGTGATTGTAGATTTATGACAAAGAGAACTGGTAAGGTGGAGTTTATTTGATTGATTCAAATGACAAGTGAGATTTAATTGTTTATCTTACTGATCAATTCAAACATTCAATTACTTGTTCTGACAACAAGTTTTTTGAAACATTCTTCTGGTCAAAACCATCTTCAAGCTGGTCAAATATACTTTGTGAAGAAATTGTCCCAGTGTTTGTAAGGCAAAAAAGCAATGACAGAAATCAAGACAGGCAAGTAATGAATATGGCCAAAACCTGGGTCTGGGTATCTGACAACACAATTCAACTGTGGTGTCTGACGTGTTCAAGCCATTCCAGAAGACAAACCAACCAACAATCTTAAAGGGCTTTCCAGCATCCCAATCCCACAGATGCTCTGTCAAGTATCCGTCGAATCTTTGGTTCTGGAGCACACCTTGGAACTGAGCCGCTCCTAAAACTGTGTGTCGTTTGGAGCTTGCAAACAAATCTCAATAAACCATCCAAAATGTTACATATCTGAATGCTCACATAAGTAGTATTGAACATTCCAAGTACAGCCTCAGGTGTGTTAAGCAGTAAATCATCCAGAACTGTAACATATATTCGGAGGCCCACATTGGTGTATCACACATTACAAGTACAACCTCAGGTGTGTTAAACTCATAAATATCCAGATGTTTGGTTCCTTGATCATTTGTAAAGAGCCTAATAGTGAACCAATATGCTTATACTTGTATCAGGCCTTTAGGGTACTGGGAGAAGCCCATCACACGATTCTCCCTCACGTTGCAATCTCATCATAGTGCTTCCTATTGCTTGTATTCCCTCTCTCGCAAGCCCATAACATATTGCAATGTCTATCTTCAAGGATACAAACAACGGGACAACACTCAATCAATCAAAGTTAAGAAAAGAAGAAAAAGAAAAGGAAAGAAAGTTTCATGATAGCCTGATTGGATAGGCTTGATCATGATTGATGCAGGGGAATGTTTCTCAACAATCAAGTTTTGAAGATTGAATTTCAAAAATGAAAACTGAAATTTGAAAATCAAAAATGGGTGGCGGGACCTCCTGTCTTGGCTTTATGATATCTTGTAAAGGACTTTCACAGGTGAGAAATGTAGTATGGAAAGAAATCACTGAGGGCACAGTGTCTGGATTAGACTACAGCTTCACAAAGTCTTAATCAAGAACTTGAGACCAACCTGTGAGCTTGAAGAAAAGTTGAGGAGAACGCGTAAGGGATTTGAACACAGAAATTGCAATGAATTATTTTGATTCTTTTCGACACACTAACCTGAGGGCACAGTGTCTAGATTAGACTACAGCTTCACAAAGTCTTAATTGAGAACTTGAGACCAACCTATCAAAACAATAACAAAGGAAACAGTTTAAAAGAGTAACAGTTGAGATACAAGAAACTTGACATAAGATGATCAAAAGAAATCTTTCACTACCCGCGAGCTCAAAGAAAAATTGAGGAGCACACGTAAGGGATTTGAAAACAAAAATTGAAATGAATTGTTTCTAATTTAGAGAGTGAAATGTATTAGTGTTGATATAAAACAAACTTAGGAAAAAGTTTAAGAGAGAGACTCACTGATTCTTTTTGACACAAAAAGAATCAGAAAAAGGGAGGAAAAGAAAATTAAAATAGAAGCTTAATATCCCAAAACAAAAACGAGAATTTCCAAAACCCCTTAATTCAGTTCACCATCACCCCTTTGTTCATCTAGCTGCTTTTCCACTAACACTGCATTGCCTCGCTAATTTCCCAACATCACGTTACATACAACCCTAAAAACGAAAATCATTCCAACCTCCTCCAGATCCAAAATAGGAAAATGATCTTTGACCGTCTAACCAAGATTAAATATCTTAACAGGCTTCTGTAGGAACAAGTTGTGGGTGAGGCACGTGGAATTCAGGTTAAATGTGCTGAACGTGTAAACCTGGAAATTGGTAGTGGGAAGTGGGAGTTTAATCTGGTTTTGCCACTGAACACAGTTTTCCTTTGACTTGAATGACAATAAGCAAAAAGATTAAAACTCTTTGTAGCACTTATAATTGTCTGACTTGAAAACCGGCTTCAAGAAGGTTTTCAAGTTGGTGTTGTTTCTCAATTCCCAAAATCAAATATTGGCCTTCTTCCCACTGTAAAAAAGTATGTAGCAAACAGTATGTACACATACATACTTGCTTTGAGTAACATAGACTGTGTTTCCCTCCCAAGGAAAATTTCTCCCAGAATTTTTTCTAAGTTTGTGTAGACAGGGATCTGTTGAAAAGAAGGAGGCACATCTCCCTGACCACTTTATGAAAAAAATGGTAATTGGGAACTTGATGAGCTGAAAATCTAAGATTTCCTTTACTAATACCTACTACCTTCTGTGCAAATTTCACTCTTTTCCTGAAAGTCCCTTACACCTCAGGCATTGCTTGCTATGTTGAACCACTGCACAAGGGACTTTGTTAAGTCAATTCACTGCCCCTAGATTGTAATCTGGCACATGCGGGTCTGATTCAAATGTCATACATGATGAGAACCTGTAACACCTTGTCAAATTGAAACTGTTATTCAATTTTGAGTTACCCATAGAGTTACAGTTGAACCAGTCTAGTCTCAACCACAGGCCGGCCCCAAGACCCAAATTTTGGCCCCTCCAGAATACCTTGGAGGCCCTCCGGAAGACCAGATTTGAGGAATTAAGTACTTAAGTACTTAGGTTGAGTACTTAAGTCCTTACGTTAAGTCCTTACGCATTGATATTAGGCCGCCTAAGGTACCTAGACCCAAATACTGAGGTTTTGGGGATTTTTTTCAAAAAAAAAGAATTGGCCCATCAGATCAACTTTTCAAGTCATTCCTGACAATAACACCATGTAATAAGCCCAAAAATGACTTATTACATGATGTTTATCAGTTTGAGTCATGTGTATAAATTTCTGTAACGAAATTTCATTTTTGCAGAGCGGTTGTGGTTGAGACTAGACTGGTTCAACTGTATATGTAATTCTGGAATGGTTTGAGGGTGATGATAGGTACTATAGTGCTTATCACTGAAAATACCAAAATGTAGAACGGGGTTGTGCTCTAAAGATTGGTATTTGAAAAGCAAGAAAAAACTATGGATTGTTCCAAAAAGCTATGGACACAGAGTCCTCAATCTCACATCACCAAAGTGACTTGTGGAATTCAAAAAAGGTGAGTTTTGGCAAAGGGGATAGGTTTTGGAGATCAGATTAGATTTCCTTGTTTTCAGGGATAAGCACTATATTATAATATTTACATTTTTCTCCACAAATGAAATACATTCAAATCAAAAAGTCATGAAAAGTCATGTAATTTATGTAATGGTACATTGAATAAAAGTTTGACGTCAAATAACATCAATCTGTGCGGGTGTGAAATACACCCTCCCTTATTCTCCACTTCCTTTGAAACAGATGTTTCAACAGGTTCAGACCAGTTTGAGGAGATAGAATTGTGTGGTTTGTGAGAAGCGGTTACCAATGTCGCACTCAGGGCAATATCCATAAAGCCTCAACTCTCTTGAATCTTTCCCTTCAAACTTCTCATCAGTCATCAATACACTCTATCCCCGCTGCTCTAAAATCTTGGTTATTCTAAAGCTCTATATAAATTAGTTCTAGCTACAAAAATATTTTTTGGTGGGTACTTTTTGATGCTTGTTATTATGGTTCTCTTTGTTTCCATTGCTCACCTATACACCACTTTGAATTGTTAGCCAGTCATTATAGATGAAAATCTCTTAGAACCTTGTTATCACCAATCAATATCTGTGATTCCAAAAAGATGATAGGCTTTCATCAATCCCCCCTATATTTTCTTATCTCCAACAGTCCTTCTCATTATTTTATTCCTATTCTAATATTATGGTCAGAGGTTTTAGAGACTATCAATGTTTGGTGCTGACATTTCTATATATTTATGTAACAGCCTCGCCAAGATGAGATTTCAACAGATCTTCTTAACCATCAATATGTTGATGGATCACACTACTTCTAGTCCTATCCTCCGTCAACTTGATATGGCCACCTCCATCAAACCAAGTGAATTAGCTAGCCCAAACAGATTTGGATCAAGTGGTGTGGTCTACCCAGATGCTATTCAACAATACAATCAGCGCCAAGAATATGCAGCCCAAATGGAAGCAATGGCAAAACACCTTGGTCCTCCAGGATATCCAATCCCTCACAGAAAAATGCAGGACAACGGTGATTCTGAAGGTTCTAATGTAAGGGAACCTCCATTACTGACTCCAAAACAAATGGAGGGAATTGCTAACATCACCAATCTGTCGTTCAAGTCAGACTTGGCATGGCCAATTTTTGGGGCAGTAGCAGGTATTGGCTTAGCAATTGGTGCTGGTATATGCTACCGGAAGTGTCAGCTCGAGACTATAAAATGAAGTTATTTAGACTTGAATTGAATGAAAACTTACTTTAAAAGTTACAAGTTTTAATTTTGTTGGCTTTGTTTCAGTACGTAAGATGACATTGTCTGAGATAAATTCAAGCCAGGAAGTTATTAGTTAGAAATTGAGTCAGTTTCAACCAACAACAGATATGTACTCACTGAATATTTAAATATTTCAGTCGTCTTCTACAGATGGGTAGGTTATTACACCTATCTCAGGGTGAGTCTAATTCTACTCAAGTCAATCTAAAGAGATAAAATTCTCTTTATCTCAAAGTAAGATTTCTGAATATTTTCGACTAAAGGTTTGAGAGAAATGAAGCTGGATCTAGCAACAATAAGTTCTTCAGAATGATTGATAAAAAGATGAATCTAAAAGATAACTGATAATAAACAAGCAAGCTTATGGAAAAGATATTACTACTAAGCTAGTAGATCAAATCCAGTTGAGAAGTAATCTACTTGAGTTTATGAAGTTTTCTTGTTAGAACAATTTTATTTAAAGTCTGAAAGTTTAGTGTTTTGATTATAAGATGATCCTCTCCTTTGTGGCTTGAGAATGGGTCTTTATTTATACCTTTTTCTGGTTTGAATTGCCTGGGTAGAGACTTAGATTCATCGTGTCTTTCTCTTTGTCAAGGGTCCTTCTGGGACCCTTTCATTTTGTTGATTTGAATGATGAAATACTAGTTTGGTTTTGAATTGTGTCATCTAGAATTGGACTTCAGGGTCTTTGGCCTGACTTGGTTGATTTCATTTTAATATGTAGGTTGTTCTGGTCTATGTTTTAGTTATTCTAGTTTTACCCTGCTTTGTGATTAGGTAGCAGGGGTCTTTTTATTTTATATCTACTCTTGAAACTTGAGTAGGAGGTTTTGTGTTCTTGTTGCAAAGGAAACTAGTGTAGGTAGTTTTCTTCTCAAGCCAGAATGCATTTTAATTTTTTGTTATTTTAAACATATGTATATTTTATAGCGTTATGTGGTTTTTCATCCTATTGGGGTACATTGTTGTATCCTCTAGGCTGACAGGAAGTATGTAACTTGGGATGAACAAAAGTGATGATGGAGGTTAATCTGGTGATGAAGTGTATGAGCCCCCACTTAATTTTACCCTCACAGATCTCTTTATTAAACTTTCTTTCAATTATTCTTTGTTGTGATATTGGACTTGTGTGTTGGTATTCAGCATTTTAACCTCAGTCTGAGGGACTTAGTTAAGTTAACATGAAAATCATCTGTGCTTGTGACCATTCATCTGTAGACCTTTCACAATATGTTTGCTGAATCCTCCATCATCATTGTTCAGCTTTCATGGCTAGCTTTGAGAAGATCACATTCTCATTGGTTAGTAAGACTTGATGTAGCTAGGGTGTGGTGGACACACAAACATCAATTTTGTTCAAGTTACTTTAAACAAATTAGGCATAACCAGTTACAGGGGTTATATCTGCTGTGCTAATGAACTTTTTACAATTTTCTAATCAGCCATTCTTGCAATGGCTGTAAGTACATCTGATATGAGAATGAATGTTTATTTTTATCAAAATGCTCATTGTGGTTGGTGCAAACCCTGGTGTTGTTTTTGACTAAGTTTTGTTTCTTTGCTGAATTTGAGAATGTACAGAGATTACAGAACTTGTAAACACACTTTTTGGTTAGTTTTAACTTTTGACCACTGTAGCAATGACCTTTATTCAAACAAAGTGGTCAATCATTCTCAAATGGGCTGTATTGTACCATCAAGTTTAGAAATGTTGTCCTATGATCTTGATACATTCAATAATCTGAACATATGATGTGGTAGGGTTTGAGTGCAATGGGGCATTCAACTGTAACTTAATCCCATCCATACCCTCCTTGAAGCTTACCATAGCTCATGAATCTATTCAATATGATTGGAAAGGGAAAACAGTCAAATGTTTTACAAGGAAATCATAATCGGGTTCAACTTGTAGAATTGTATAAATAAACCTACTAGAATTCCTTTCTTTTCTGATTCTTGGTTGAGATCATTGACACACAATAAATCATACTTGATGAGATATATTGAAGAACCCATGAGTGATGTCAGGGTGGCAAACTTTAAAGGGCACTGGTGAGGTCTAGTTCTCACTCAGTTAGATTCATGACTAAGTATTCCGCTGGGTACGCTGGATGTCTGTTGTTATATCTTATTCTAAAGTAAGAATATAAGAATGAAGGTGGGTAAATCACAAGCTCCTCAGGATGTTTAAAAGAAACACAATTCCAAGGCCCGCTGTAAGTTAACAGATGTAAGGTGGTCAACCCTTAGGCCTGGTTATAATCTCTGAGATACGAGATCTAGAGAAGCCTGCATCCAAAGACTAACAGGGATCTTGCCAACTTTGCATTGCAAGAACTGGGTAGTGACCAAGTAAATCTACATAGCTTTTAGGTACGTAGAAAGGTTCTAGATATAAACCAATAACATTTCATAATCAAAGCTATTAGCCGGAAAGTAGGTGAATACGATGGGACTAATGAATACTTGGAGTAGAGAAAATTATGGATTATAGTTTGAGATACTATGAAGGACAAAGCAACAATTAAAATTTAAGCAAGAAAGGGTAAAGTGGAACCGAGATTTAGATACTTGCGTAACTAATCCAGCTGGACTTTGGAACAGAGGATGGTCTGAAAAGATTTGTTTAAAGTATGATAAGGTGAGTCTCTTCACATCTTGGAGAGACTCTCCTCTATGTATATCATTGTGCTCCAATTTAAGGGAGACATTGGAGATACTTTTGCTTGGCGTATTCTTCTTAGTGCGTAAGTTTTAATTGATACATCTTCTCTACATGTATGTGATCAGTTCAATTTAGTTGTCAAGACTTGTCTCACTAGTATTTTGAATGTCAACAGAAGATTCTATGTAATCAATTTATTCTTGAGGATTATTGATTTGTTTGAATTTACTTCTTCTCAAATGTGAGAGAACGTGATCATATAATTTCACAAGTAACTTAGTTCATTGTAATCACCTCATCTCTACAATGCAAAGGCAAGCAGTATTCACTAGACCAATACATCCGGTATTCAACATGTCTTCCTTCAGAAGAGATTGTTGAAAGCATTTGGATTTCTTCTTTACCAAAGTAATTATCTTTTATGATTGGAAGGCTTTGAGATGACTGCCGAGTATAAGCAATGAAATGCTTTCTTTCAAAGCTATCCCAGAATACAAATAATTGTAGTACTTATGGCTCTTTGGTCAGTACAAAGAGCTTGAGTGCTGACAAGTGATGAATAAGTTTACAAACCATATAGCTGTTCCAAGAATGGTTAATTGGAAATTTTCAAAAAGCTCATCAGAACAGTAGATAAAACAACTATAACTGGTTTTTCCAGTTTTCTCTAGAATCAACTTAACCTCACCTGATGTGTGCATTGCCACAGCTTGACTATGTCAAATCCTACTGACTGATCAATGAGAAAAGGTTGTTCTCACTGCTAGCCATGAAAGCCACACAACAATCATAATAGGTATAGCAGATGTATTTCAAAAGATGTGAAATGAATGGTCACAAGGATGCATGATTGTCATTGGAGGATCCTATTCCTTCTATAGTGCTCAACTTTGTAAAGAGAAAATACTCAACAAAACCAACAGTATGGGTGTGTTCACTTAAGGAAATTCCAACCAGAAATCACATTCTGTTTACTTTTTAATGGAAAAATGAAGCTCCACCAAATAGCCACCTTAAATTTTGCAGAATGTGATTTCTCACCAGAAATTGCTTAAGTGAACGTGCCCTATGAGTTTTGTATGGCAGAGAATTCTTGAGAAAATAAATCAAGCTTTCTTGGAAAGGATGTGTATGTGATAGGTTGGATTGAATTGGATTATCTTGTTTATTATCTTTGGAAGAGATCAAATTGACTGTAATCTAATCTAGTTTACCACTTGATAACCAAAAAATCATTCTAAATTGACCAATAATTAAAACTTGCTATATAAACCATACCTTCTTGACTGATTATCTTCACATCAAACTATGAGTTGTTTTTGACTTGACTGAAGCCTTTTTACACTGTACAAACTTGATCAGATATATTTTATTTAAGAAACCTCTATAAACCTAAAAAAACAGTCAATAATTCTCGCCAAAAGTAATTGCTGCTAATCTTTAAACGATTTTTTTCTTTTTTTTGTGGTTTGATCTTATTGTAACAACTTTTATTAAAAAACCAATAAGTTTCTATGTACTGTCAGAAAATAAAATCATCTTGAGTTCAATTACTTCAAATAAAGAATGTACGTGAATGGAAAGAAAAAGAAAACTTCCAACCTTTTTTAAATTTACCATCGAAACTTGAAAAGAGTAAAGAAAAGCAGACATCAAAATGAATAGCTTGAAAGATGAATAGATAAGAAAAACAAACAGGATTTGATTACAAGATCTCAAGAAAACAATCACTCTTGGTCATCTGATTCTAATAAAATCCTCAAGCTTGATCTATACTCTATGTTTTTGAACCTGATGATGATGTATTAATCTTGCAGAGTAGTATACGTTTGATTATAGTATAGCAAAGGTTTAGATTGATGAAGAGTTTCAACATCGATGACTTTGATCACTTTAGCCAAAATCAACACCGATTTCACTTCTTTTTCCTTACTTGAATCTTCCATCAATTCAATCGTTTTCCAAATCGAACAAACCAATCTTCCCAAGCCGATCTGATCCCCAATAAGCTGTTTCTGATCATCATCCAAACCGATTTTGGTTTCTAAAGACGATCTAGGTTTAGAAAAACGTTTTGAAAGGGTAATAGATTGATGATCGTGATTTAAAAGATGTACATTGAAAGGATGATGATGGTTAAGTGAAATGAGATTAAATAATTTAGAAGGTAGTCTTAAAGAAAATGAGATTAATGGGATCGGATCTAATGAGATTGAAGTTAAGGATGAGATGGTTGCAGCATGAAATTCTTGATGGCAGTTGGTGGTGATGATGGTGACTGGATGTGATAGTTTTCTCATCATTAATCTTAGGTTTGTTCCAGTTTTGTCTTGGTTTGTTGGGATTGAAGTTCTTGGTGATGTTGAGATGGTTGATTGAGATCGATATGAGTTGATTTGATGGATTGATTTGAATCTGGTGATAGATTTCATCATCTCATTAATCTTGAAGTCGATTGAAGTTGGTCGAGTCACTGTGGATTCATTCAAATGCTATCCTGATGAGATGGGATTGAATACCCAATGGATTGGAAGTCAAGCTGGGCTCCGGTCACTATCCGGCGTGTTTTGCCCGATTCAGGCCCCGGACCGATGGTGCTCTGGTGTATCCGGACTCGTCGGAGATTATCCGACAGCATATTTTTCAACAGTACCATCCTTCAACACTCGGACCGGCTATCCGCCGGATAACCGGTGCTGTGACTGATTCTTTTTTTGTGAGGTCTATTTACCCATTCCCATCTTTGTAACCTTTGCATTTTGAGTTGACTGACACCTAATCTTCCAGGTGTACACAACTTTGATAGCTTTGCCAGCATAATCATCAAATATCTGAACCAGCATAACCTAATTGATAAGGTGAGCACTATGACAGCCAACAATGTCAGCACAAACTCTGCTATTGGTTGAGTCATTGAAAATTTGGACAAAATCACTTTTGATCACCTGACCCAGGTCCATGGTTGTGTATCATATGTTATGAACTTAGCTGTGGAAGATGGACTCAAGGAATTTGGCAAGGTGATTAATTCAGAAGAAGATGCTCCATCATAATTGATAGATTTGGGCCCCAATGTGACTCAAGTAAACCTCAAGACCATTTACAATTCAAGTCTGGTTACATGCAGTCAGTCCAGCCCTCAATGTGGCTAGCATTTTGAAAACAAGGTCAAGATGAGATGTGAAATTGCTGCTTTGATGAACCAGACTCAGCCTCCAATTTCCCCAAGACATGAAACTTCATCAACCAATCCTCCAGCTGCCCCAACAACCCCAAATGAACCTTGAGGCCTCAGTGTACTAGTCTTTGCTGTTTACACATTGAGGCTCTTTTATGTGTCAAAGATTGGCACTGGGTGTTTAGTCCCTTGAAACTTACTAGCCATGATGCTGAGGAGGATTTTGATTAGCTTTTCCCTTTTCTTGTTATCTGGTTATCATTATCAAGATATGTTATTTACAATCATATGAATACAAGCCAGCATGAGCCAACTACAAATTATATGAGTTCTCCGTCAGATATCCAAATGAGGTTGAGTTTTTTGGCCTCCACATCCGATAAAGAAACCGGCCACGGTATCCGGCTACCAGATGGCTTAGGGCCCTATGCGACGTCCGGATCCGACGGATGCTCCGTCAATACCCGACTCACGTCCGGACCCGGAGCACACCTCGCGCAAGTCGAACAAACTCACGGGTAATTTGAACTGATCGAATCTCTCCCTTCAACCATTTATTTACAACTTTTGATAATTCTTTAACCAAAAATGAACCAACTTCCATCATCATCAACTTCAACTTCAACTTCAAACCCAATCTCAATCCAATTACATCCAAAACCATTCTCATCAAATCAATGGAATCAATCTAAATCAATACAAATCAATTGGGATAAAAAACGAAATGGATTAGCACTCTCTATCATCTCATCTTCATCAATCCTCTCCAAACCAAATCAGAATCAAAAACTATCAATCTCAGAACAATCTATCTATTTAATCAATTCATTTCATTCGAATCCTTCACGTCGTTCAGTTTAGTCCAAAACCAAATTTTTATTTCAATTTCTTCTTCTTCCAGATTTCATTTATAACCATTACTAATTTGATTCTTTTTCTTATAGCTTATTACAAGATCTTTTGAAATCTTTAGTAGTTTACAAAAAGTTGTGGCTGTTTGTGAAGAAGAAGATCATTTGAAAAATCAACATCAGTTTAGTCAACCTTTTTTTCACATTTCATCCTTTGGTTTGACTCATTAATTTGCACTTTTTTTTCTCGTGTTTGCGTACTTTTGAATAGACTTCCATCTAGTTCTCAATTCAAATATTATTCTAGAATTGCTCATCAATATGTGATCAGTTTAAAAGATTATTTGAATCAATTAGAAGTAAGTTTTCTTAACCAATCACAAGTTTTTCTAATCAAAGAATTCGAAACTGATTGGTTTTTTTGGGGGGGGGGGTAAATACTAATAGCAAGAAGATGAAGAAAGTAATCCAGATGAAATCGATTTAGTGATTCAAATGATTGAATGTTTTAGTTTATTTGTTTTAGTTTTTGTTCCAGAAGATGGTAGAGGTGACGGTATCTTTTCTGAACAGTTTTTGGATTGGGTGAATCGAATCAATCCTCGTAAGCTTTCAATTCATCAACTCTTGATTTCTTTGAAATTGGATAAACCCAAACTTTTTTTTTTGGAAATTCATGGGGTTCTTTTTCCTTTGGTTTGCGCCTTTAGAACCACCTAAAGAAGAAGGTGAAGAACTTAGTAATCTTTCATTACCTTATGAACACGTTAATTTTTGGCCATACATACACGCGTCAGTCAGATTTACGAAAAAAACCATGAAATTGATCGCGTCAATCTATACCAAAGAAACTGATTCAACTTCGAAATCTTTCATAGTTGTTTAATTCGCGGACATTTAACTCAATCAACAGCCCTTTTAAAACCCTATACCAAAACCCAGAACCCAACTTTGAACCAATTAATGACCATCACGATCTCCTTAATCAACAAGACACCCAGATCCACCCAATTCTCACAAGAAAACTCATTTATCGAAGCGTTATATCAATTCAGACAATCAGTTGATCGAGTTTTATTAAATTTAGATCAAGAGATGGAAATGATTTTCAAATTAGAAGAAGAACGTAAAAAACAAGGAAACGAAAGTATGGATGAAGATGATTTGTTATATTTACAAGCTAGTTTGAAGATCTTATTGGAAATCTTATCAGGTGATGAGAATCGGGTTTCAGAAGCTTGTTATGATTGGAAAGAAGCACTTGGGGCTCATCTTTTATGGGTTTATCCTACTTGTAAACGTGATGGATTAGGGTAAAGTCCTTTTTTTTGAATGAATCCAGTTTTTCTTTTTCTAACTTCACTAATTCTTTTGTGGGGGGTTTCGGCATAGACCTGTGATTAAAACGGTGACAGAGAATTGGCCAATTGATCAAACTTCAATAACCGATCGATTAACCTCTTCGATCTTAACCGGTTCCACTCAAACTTTGATTCAAGAATCTCATTCACTTTCACCATGGTTATCATGTCATTTAATAGATTTGATAAGTAAATTAGGAATCTTGGAAGAAGAATCAGAAGAATCCGAATTAGAAAAGATGAGAGAATTTTATGTTTTTGAATATTTAGATGAGCTAAGTTTAGATCAAGGGTTATGGAGATTGATGATTGCTTATGCTGATACGACTAAGTTTGGGATTCATTGGATCAAGTCAATTTTGAGGAGATTGATTATTGATGATTCGATTGAAGAAGGAAATCAGGAGGAAGGAGAAGGGAAGAAGACAAAAGCTACAGTGAACGTTTTGGAATTTAAAGAGATTTGTGAAAGGTTTGGATTAGAAGATGAATTTTGTCGTTGTACAAAAGTGAGTCTTTCATTTCTTTCTCTTTCTAAAAATCAAATCATTTCCTCTTGCATTTTCATGACTCTGATTTTTTTGGTTTGGTTTGATAAGATTTTAACTAAAAGGTTAATTAAAGAAAGGAAATTTGGTTCGGCTATAGCGTATTCGATTAGATCTGGTGATTTGAAAATGATTAGAAGGATTACTGATTTACTTTTAATTGAATATATCAATGAAGGTAAACAAGCGTCCCCAAAGATCTTTCTTGTTTTCGAATTGAATTGAAGTCATACAAACGAGAAGAGAATGGAAGATTTTAAACTGATTTGATCTTTTTTTGATTTGATTTGGATTTGGATTTGGAAAAAATTAGGTCCAGAAGAATTTGCGAAATTAGTAGATGAAATTCCTTCATCTTTATTACATCCAATAGCACCTAAACTACGACCCAACTTATTTCAAAGCGGTCCATCAGATCAAGAATCAACTCATCATAATGATAATTTGATTTTCTTATCTAGGTATCGAGATTTACATTCGTTTTATTTAAAAGGAGATAAAAAGAAAGTGATTGAGATCGTGATGAATTTGTTGATTGGTCAAATCGCTCCTAAGGAATGGTGGTGTATTTTATTGATTGATCTTTTACCTTTATTAGAAGGTAATGTTCTCTTTCTTTCTTTCTTTCTTTCTGCTTTTTCTTTACACATTTTTGATGGATTTTCTTTTGGTTGGGTTGAATAGATGAAGAGATGTTGGTAAATGTAACAGATACATATGAATTATTAAGATGTTTAGAAGAGATCACATTGGGTTTAGAAGAATCAAATCAAACTCGAATTCGAATTGATTATTTGGTTTATTTGAAGATGATTTTGAAAAACCAAAGTGATGGTTCAAAAGAAATTGAAATCATTCGATATTCTTTAGCTAGGAATTTGTCTAGATGTTTAACTTTTAAATATTAATTTGGTTTTTAAAGAAGAAGAAGAAGGATTGATTTTATTTTTAATGTATGATTTTTTTAATTGAATAGATGGTTTGGTTTTTTTGGTTTTGGGTGGTTTGGTCAATTTGAAGGAATGATTTGTGGAATTAATTTTGGAAATGATTATTAAGTTCAGTTTAATTATTTAATCGAAACTTGAGAGGGTTTTTTCGGATCATCATTTTTTGAATTGTTGATTTTTTTCTATCATCTATCAATACCCATCATCATCCTTAGTATTGCCTTTCATCTTACCTGATAGCCTTCAAATTTAGGAAAGATGGTTCGTAATGAAGTGATGGTGAATGTATGTTGAGAACTTGAGGTATATGTTTGAATTGAGTCTGACGTCACACACTACATAGTGAATGTCCATTCGTTCTCTAATTCAAGGGAACAGGTAGAGAGGCTGCTCAAAGATTTTGGAAGATTTTTTTTGTAATTATCTGGATCCTGCCTAAGCTCCTGGATGACCCGTATATGTATGGATGAAAATTGAAATTCAGAATTCCTGCTCAGTTTCAATCCAGTTTTTTTCATTCCGCCGGCAGTGGCATGGAATGTGGAGTAAAGCTCAGAATCTTTTCCAATTGGTCAAGATTCAAGAAGGTCGAATTTACCGGTAATAGTAAGAGTATCCCTAGCCGTGACATAAATTCTTGCCGTATGGATCGGTCGACTCGCACGGAGAGTGAGAGAGAGTGGGGCATCAAAATAGATGATACTCTACCTGCAAATGGGAGAGCGCTTAACGATGGGACAGGATCCCTTGCCAGGTAAGTTGATCGAGACGACGTTCCCTCCTATATACATACATTCTTTTTCCGAGACGCTGATGTCCAGTGTCGAGTAGCGCTAGGCCTACGGTGACGGTGACAATGGAACACAACGCTTTTTCCATCTCCGTCTTAGGCGGTCTCGATCCGAGCATCCTACCTCAAGCCGGCTTGAATCGCTTCCTGTTGCCGGTGACGAGTTTCAATTTCAACAACCAAACAACTGCGAGATGATCAGGATCATCAAGCTCTACACATTTTGTCGATAAGTTGTTGATGCATGGCTCCAATACTACACTGGACCGCATTTTGATAATGCTATTTTTGGAATCCGTATCGGTTTGCAAATCTAAAACGATCGGTTAGACTTATTACCAACACCCAAACCCCGCCGCGGAAAACTGGGGCAGCGCTGCGGCAGCGCGGGGGTCCCGCCGCGT
The DNA here is from genome assembly GCF_000204055.1 of Melampsora larici-populina 98AG31. Lineage (NCBI taxonomy): Eukaryota > Fungi > Basidiomycota > Pucciniomycetes > Pucciniales > Melampsoraceae > Melampsora > Melampsora laricis-populina. Next base: position 804,697 of record NW_006768794.1, on the reverse strand, counting down.
CCTCAGTCTACTGAACGCTCACTGGGATAAAACCGCGCCGGGGCCCAGTTTTTACTGAGGTCCAACCCGCCGCTGCCCCATTGAAGGTACCCCAGGGGGGACCCAGGGGCCCAGTTTGGCTCATATAGCCTAGACTGTACATATTCAACCCCTGACACGTCCAATTGTTAGTTCAAACTTCAGATGAACAGTCACAACTCGTGTTTTCACAGAGGTTATCTAAAGGTACAAAATACCAAACTTGAAACCTCCGACAGGACGTGTGGGCTATAGTAAAAGAGGCACTCGTTGTTGAGCTGATTGGGCTCTGTCGTGTCGTGCGGTGGGACAGAAATTCTGCGCGGCGGACCGCTGGCAGCATGTTGACCTGTTTGACGTGAAGCTGGGGCTTTGAGGCGACTTGTAGTTGATTCTCATCATAAAACTCACTCATACCACCCTCAACATCCTCTAAGCTTTCCCAAACAATATGGCGCTCATTCAGAAACGCCATATCCGTTACCAGACTGAAGAGTTTAGGTACTCCACATTCATCTTTATTGAATGTATGTAGGGATCGATCCTCTAGTTCAGCCTGCGCGAGACTTTGAGAGATTGCATGACCCTCCAGCATTGTCTCATGGGAGTAATTGGGGTCCATTTGGTCGGGTGGAGGCGGTAGAGGAGGGTGAAGAGGAGCAGGTGGCGCAGGTGAGATGACCGGGTGCCGATACAAGACTGAAAGATGTGAATTTCATAACAAAGCAGTGAGTGAATCAGGAGCCAAACCGGATACGAGTTGAAAGTGTCCAAAGAAAGATAGCTGAGTACTGCTGGTATCAAAAAACCGATGTATCACACAAGCTAAAGGTCATAGAAATTCGCATCAAAATCAGTCAACAAAGGTCAAAGGTTCTTAACCGTCAACAGAGGGTCGCTTACTATCATGAATAGCATTTTTCTATTCTGTTGTCGTCTCTCGATCAACTTTGTCAGATTGAGGGTTTTCAAGCAGGTCTTTTTCTTTTTGGCATTAATCTCATTTTTTCAAATTTAGGGAAATAAAACCCCAGTCTGCGGCGCGCTGCGATGGTCTCAAGCGCGCCGCGGTCCCCTTGAGATTTTTTCTCACTGCGGCAGCGCTGCGGTGAGGTCCCCGTAAAACTGGGGTCGATCGCACCGCTGCCTCCGTGGACCAAAAATCCGCCACGCTGCGGCGGGGTTTGGGTGTTGTTATTACTCGTCGGTCTATCGATATCTATCATCCCAGGTTCAAAATACAAAATCCTTGATTAATCTCAAGTGATCGCGCAGGCGATTTTAGGTAAGATTTAGGAATTTGACAAACTGTGATACGAGCAAAACATGATTGCTCAGTTGATTGGTAGTAGATCTCAACTAGAGGGATTAATACTCATAATGGAACTGGTCTGTGATATCCGGATGAGACTTACCCTCAAATTCATTCAAAAACGAACCCTACGATTATATAATGGTCAAGGGATCGCGAGATGTTCCCTCCTCCAAACCGAAAACGCCACCCTGAACTCTTCCCGGTGGCAAAGCCTCCGTAGGTCTTCACGCTGCGAGCATTGGCCTTTTGAGAATATCATCTTTTCGGACAAGAAATACAACCTCACTTAGTTACTAGAACATCATAATCCTTTGTAAGTATAAATATCTCAGCTAGCCACGATCCTCATCATTAAGTTCAGATAACGTCAAAGCAGTGACTAAGGAATTTTATATTTCGTTGGCAGGACTCTAAAACAAATTTGAGGTTGATTTCCAAGATGGTCAAGATCACATGGACAACAGTCTTTCAAGCAGTGATAGTGTTACTGAATCACTCAGATGTGATTGCTGTTCCAATGACGCCTTGGAATGCGGAGGCGAGTGCACCAATGGTGCCGGAGGTGTATCATAATGGCCTCACGAATCGGAAGACCATGAACTTTAAACAAGTCGATCGAGAGTTCACATCCACTTACACCAGCCCTCCACCTACCCAGGTTATCAATAGAAGAATACCAAATGAAGCCCAATTGCACTCAATCAAACATGCCTTGACAAACAAGCAGACGGGACAGCGCTATCGAGTAGATACTTATGGCAATTTGACTGAAGATCCAAAAGACGCCTGTGATCCAACTCATTTCTGTGGGAAGATGAAGTTTTATGATGAGGAAGGAGCTCTATTACACGAAAGTGGCTGTTGTCATCTTAACAAGTCGGTCGCAGGAGTCAGGAATTTAAACTCTGCTGAGACATTGATTTGTTGTAGCCTTTCCCCTGGGTGTTTGTGTGCCGCTCAGCTTTGTAAAACTGCCTGCAAATGTCCATGTTGAAGCTATATATACTTATGCAAGGTGAATTATCTATGTGCTTCAAATGTGTGTGTGAATTGATATGTTGATACAGAGATGTCCATCTTCTATCTTCTTCAATTTTCAAACTCTGTTTTCAAATGATATCCTTCCTGATCAATCATTCTACTCAACAACCTCACACCTCCACTACACATCTTAGTGTAACTGAATCAGCGACTGCCTGTTTTTCACTATCTGTTCCTATCTTTCTTCTCAATTGGTCTGGCCCTTTTGGAACCCATGACTCATATTTATCAAACCACTCACACCTTCACTTAACATATTGTGGTACACAACTCCATCTCTGTTTTCAAGATCTAAGGAGTTCTGAAATGTTCTGCTCATATAACCTCATGCATATCGAATTGATCAACTCTCAGTAAGAATAATGAGTCCGTAGATCAAATGAAGTCAGGGAAAAAGTTCAATCCTAGGTCTAGAGGTTTACCAGAACTGCTTTGCTGTACTACAGATTTCTTCCCCTTTGATTGCAGATTGGAGTCACTCCCAACACAAGCTCTGCTCTCCTATAACCTATGATAAAGATTCAATTCCTATGCGATATTTTGGGGGGCACTATAAATTCAGAGAGCAATGCATATCTCCAACTCTTCTGCTATTATCAAATCTCATGTTGTATATAGTGCCTGAAAGCACAGTCAGGTAGGTTTTTTGTTTGTTTGAGAAGTATTTTATTTCACATGTATCATACACAAAAGCAGAGTGGGGATTTGATGGTCTGATTGATCTGCCTGACTCTAAAAAGGAAAAAAAAGAAGAAAATAACCATTCAGAATTTTTGAAGATGATCAGAGGCAGAGAATATCAAATTTACCAAAAGATTGGTGTAGCTTTCTTGTTTTGATTGAATTTGTATTGACACATGTTAGTAAATTGTTTAGGTGGATCTTTCTTGCATGTTCTATAATATAGGAAGGCTTTAGAGGACACAGTAGTGGTTCTATAAAGCTTGTTTGCACCATCAGGTGCCATGTCACTATGAGTGCCCATTTTGTGAAGTGGTGCTATGGACCCTCTTAGCACAACAATAATTTTCTGCAGAGTATGGGTCCAAACCCTGCTATCTGGCAAGAGAATATTTATAGCTTAGCTTAGAAAACTGCTATGTATACACCAAAACAAATGGCGCAGGCAGATGGTGCACTACACTACCTCATTTTGGATGGAGTGCAGTGGGATTTTCACTGCTATCCCTCACAGAAATGTCCCCTGTGCTTAAAATGATTTATGTTAGTGTAAAAAATCCATGCTTATGTTTTGCTAGGGTATTTGGATGATCATGTATTCAAGGCCATGTCACTTTACTTTTCCTTTGCAGACTACATTAATTGTCCAGTCAATGCTATGCCACTGCTCCTTTTAATTGTGCATTTATAATGCTAGCCCTGGCCCAATATCTCCATCTTCATCTCCACTAGCCACTATTCTCCACAATACTCCATAACCAAAATGCAGTCTTTCCAAAAACTGAAGCCAAGGTGTTATAGGTCACTCATGTAACGGACGTGAAAGGAGTGTCACATGTCACACTTTGAACTCTCATTATAAGCTTGTATTACGTCATGATTGTATTGCTCCTCATCTGACAATCATCATAACAAACTGGTTGCTTGGTATTCTCATTCCTCCATTCCCTTGACAAGCCCCTCTGTGAGAGTAGTCCATAACACAAGGCTGCAACTTGAGGTATTGAGTTGCCTGTAGGCTTTTCTAAAACTTGATGTTGACTTTTTAGCATGATTATAACTGGATTTTTGATCTGGAAATGGTTTATTTTCAAGCTTTTACCTGTACAAAAACCTATATTCTGGATCTTAAAAGTGGGCTAGCAATTGATTTGAATGGATGCTTGACTTGTATTTTTTCCTTGGACTTATGCCCAATGCATTGTTTTAATCTTTTGCAATACTTGCATGGTTTCTTTTCCCATCTCCTGCAAATGTGGCCATCCCTAATCAAGACAATTTGAATTTTTAAATAACATCTTTTTTCAATTTAGGAGATCATTCATAGTTCAACTCAAGTTGGAGTCAGAAGAGGAGATTGAAATTAATTTTGTGACTTGAAAGCAGGAATACCACTAGGAACAAGAGTGGCCAAAAATGATTAAAATGATCAATTTCACAGCTTAAATCACATCATATATTTGTAATAATCTCATCATAGGATTACATCAGTGGGATTTTGAGGGATTCTGTCAAAATTTGTTGATTTTTGAGAGCTTTTTACCATTGTTGGGTGTTGGTAAAGATGTCACATAGTCACAGGGGCCAAAACAAGAGCTCACATAGTGGTGAGCATGAAAAGCCTTCCATATTTGTTCAAAAAACAATCATTTCCATATGTCCTTTCATGTCACAATTTTTTGTTGTGTTCAGGTGATCAGCATGCAAAATTTCCATCTTGCTCAAGTTTGCTCAAGCATGCTCATCTTCATCTTCATTGAGCATTCTAAATGAGCATTCCTTGAGCATAGATGAGTACTCAGGGATCAGCTGACACACCTCCACATACTCAGAATTGTGGCCATTATAATCAAGCCTTTGAAAGAAAAAAACATATGTAAACATGTCTACATATGTATCAAGGTTATTACTGATGACGGAATTCTCTTGATTCCCATAATACACAAGCCCTTATTTTACTTTCCTAAAAACCTGTTTTGCAAAACAGGACAGGCGACGGGGCCGGACTCTTATCAGATGGTGATTTGTATTTTGAGGATTCAACAAGCGCATTCCACCACAATCCAACCCAATTCAACCCTTCATCATAGTGCCATCAACATATAAAGCAGCTCAAATATACACCAATCAAGAAGATAATCACCTCGTCTGATTTTGTAGATAACACATAAATCTCCCTCGGCAAGGTCCCCGTATTTTGGTTCGACAGAATCTGTGAGAATCATCTTCAAACCGAATGTGGCACCCGTTGGTGCAAAACTTGATCCAACATCAGCATACAGCAACATGAAGAAAAAAACACGATCTCAAGTACATGATATTCCGATTGTCTTTGAATTAAAGTCAAATCTCATGATTTTTTCTGTACTTGCCATGACATCAACCTAGGTACCAGCTCCTCACAATGTACGCGTCTCTACCACGCCCGGCGTGATTGTGAGCGAGTTACAATCCAAGAACAATATGCTATCCTCGGATTCGTCTCCTATGGTACTTACGGAAAGGTATACAAAGGACAGCCCAGAGCACTAGCCAATTTGCATCTTCCTGGACAGAATCCTAAAGAAGCGCGAGGAGAACTAGTAGTGATCAAGAAATCCTAAGAGCATCTCCAATGTGGCTGAATCCGAATAGATGTACAGCTCAGTATTTCCCTCGGCTGGACAGCTGTAATTTTTTTCAGGTGACAGCGCCCTGCAACGCACAACTGAACTTCTTTCCCAATTCCTCATAGGGTTCATTTGAGGTTGAACCCCCGTCACCATATGTCTTCATCTACGTAATTGGTCGATCGCACCTATTGCGTTCCACACAATACATGTGATTGATTGCGCTCACCTCACGTAAAGAAAGAGAAAGGTAGTCCACGGATGTATGAATTTCTTTATTTTTGGCCCAATAGTCGTTGGGATACTGGGATTCAGATTATTCGGCCAGGTCAGCAAATTTGCTGACCTGAGCCTGGGAACGTGTCATTTCCGAAAAAACGAGTTCACACGGGAGGTTCCATGTGGGAACACGACCTCGGCGTTGGATGAGGTTTGTCTGAATAACTCCAATACAGGTTACGTTTCTGACAGAAACGTAACATTTAGTCATTCAGATTCGGGAGCATTGGAGATGCTCTAACCAGGTCCGAAGACAGAAAGAAAAATAACGCAGCCAAGAGTTAAAGAACACAGCGCAGCACGAGAATAACAAATAGGAGCACATGTAGACATATCAAAAGATCACACATCACAACAGACAAAACAAAATCAAATGAAATAAAAAGAGAACATTATTCTCGTCAACCAACACATTCCTAAAATCTCAAACTTCAAGTTCAAAACTTCAAACCTCAACTTCAAAGTTTGAACTTCACATCTGCCTTTTGAACCCCAAATCAATTATGAATTTGTAAATCTTCAATCATTTTTTGATAAAGTTGTACACTTGTTTGAAATTTACGCTTGAACTTGAGCAACTTGAGCATCTCAATCTTTTTGGATGCAAGCATGAGGAGGTGGAGGAGGTGTGTGACAGTGAGGTTTATCAAACAAGAAGTCAAAGACCATTTGGACATAATGCTGCTGTTAATCATTGTCATTTGAAGACTCCAAAAGGGCATTGATTGGTTTTTTAAAGAACTTGGAGCAAGCATTTGATGGATGTTTTTTGGATGAAAGTTATGAGAAATAAGATATTTCCTTTCAAAATCATACCACTGTGAATCAGGTTGATTCACAGTGATTTATTGTTGGTAAATCATGTGTTACATCATCCCATAGTGGATTTCATGTGTTTACCAACTTTGGTAAAACACGCATGATTAAATTTTGCGCTCAGGAACACAAAATCTACGATAAATCACCCTCACCATAGTGGGTGCTCTAACAAACTAGGAATTGGGACCATAACAAAAATAAGAAGAAACCAGTTAACAACAACACTTGCATTCAATTCTTAAATAGCAAGATTTGACTTACTTCTCTTACCAAAGATGAGAAAGAGAAGTAAAAATTTAGACAGCAATAACACACATATATATCTATTTGATCTTATCAAAACTTGTTGGGGTGGATGATAATGATTAATCTACCACTTTGATTTACCACCTCTGGTTCCTTGTGTCATTTTCAATCTTCTAACTAATGTCTCCTTACTGAACTCTTTTCATCTCGTCAATTGAATACTTCAACAAGTACCATTCCCAGTTTTACCTTAGCTCAAAACATCCTGATATTAGAACTAACATTTTAAAACTCACAGGCTAGAATTTATCTCAATAGAAGCTCACTTTTTCATTGTAACAAAGCCTACAACTTGCTTGGTTATACCTTTTCAAGTAAGCATTATTCAATTAAAACGTCATTTCATAGAGTTCAGCTGACAGAAGTTTATCAGGTGCTTTTTACTTTTAAAAACTTGTGCTTTTTGGTCTTGTTGAACAATTCAAGTACTTTGCACTTGTTCCTTATCAGTACTCAATTTGTCAGAAGTTATTTTTTAATTGTCTTGCTTTATAAAGGCAGTCCTTAGACATCTTTTACTAGTTGATTTTAGTAGATTATCCCCTTCCAGCTCTGTATACACCTTATTGGGTTATAAGTTCTACAGCGGCTTGCTGTCAATTATTTTGTGGTATTTCTAAATAAAATTTTGCTCTCACAAGCTATTCCTGCAGTAAACCTGCTAAGTTAACACTATATAGTGGCAATACAGCTTACATATCCAGATATTGTGCTACAAAGTGATGCAGTAGAAATAGGTTCAGGAAGGTATCTCTGAGGTTCATACACTGTATAGTGGTCAAACACTGGCCCTGGTGGATTCCACAGTTGTGCCTCTGCAATGGGATTCTTTGCACTGGTTTGCGGAGTGGAGGCAGTGGCACCATCAAAAATGGAGGTCAGATTAGTGGTATCAATTTTTTTTGCTAATTTTCTACAAACTTTATTGGCTGTAGAATGGTTGCTATAGAGTGCTTCTGGTATTGGCTAGGATGAATAGAAAACCCTTCAGGTACTCTAGATTGTGGTGATCATTTTACATTACTCCATTCCTTTGTTTCACTAAATGATTCAACAGAACACTTCCAAAAAGTGTCAAAATTGTTGAATATGCAATACCAAGACTTCTGTCACACATGAAAATATGGTGTACACTTTTCCTGTCTCAGAGACAGGGCACACCTGTAGTCACATTGATCATGCTGGTACCCCGGTCCACCACATCTACTAGTACCATATTAGACTCTCTGGGCTAAAGAAGATGCCTCAGGTTCAAAAAACAGAGGGCTTTGATGATATCCACATGGTCTGAAGCAATTACCATCCGAGGGCACCGGTGCCGTGTGTACCGGGTTCAGTTATATAGACACCTCGGATTATGATCCGACACATTTTTTGTCGGCAGTTAGAGTCTGCTGTCCGGGTCGGACTCCAGTCATGTTCGGATTCGACGGGGATTTGATAGTGAATCTGAAAGTGTCTTGTTTGGTTTTTCTTTTTAATAATTTTATTTTTCAGAACTCAACGTGATGGCAATCAACCAACAAGAACTTCAAAGTCAAACTATCAATGGTCATTCTGATTTAAATCCAATCGCCATCTCAGAAATCGATTCGGTTCTATCAATGGAAGTCAAGATCGATCAATTAGATGACTTCGTTTGGGAAGAAGGTAATGTGATCGATGCTTTAACATCCATCCTTAAGGTTGTTACTGAAACTTCATGACATTTTGATAAAGTAGAATATCAAGAAATTTTAAACTCATTCACTTCAACCGGTTTACCTAATCCAAAACATTCACAAATCAATTCAACTCTGATTTTGAAAATCATTTTATCAAATTTAAAATTAATCATTCAAAATTATTTAAGATTTGGAGAAAGAATTTTGATCGATGCAAAAGATGAAGTAGGACATCATAGTGGAAATTGGAATCCAAATGATACACAAAACAATTTAAATCAAATTACAACCAACTTATTAAATTTTAGTTCACAATCAACAGATCAAGAATCAATCAACAATCGTCATTTAAATCAATTATCAATAGAAGAATTTAATCGAATTCAAAATATTCCATTTACAATTCAAAGATTATCAGAATTGGTTTCAGTACCACAATTAAGACCGACTCCAAATGATCCAAAATTAGGTATCCATCCACATTATTTAACATTACCTAAATATTTGAGAGCTATACAAAGAGTCCTATCTGTTACTTCTCCCATCACTTATTATTCAATAAACACCTTTACATTACCAGATCTAACTGAACCTGAACCAAACCCAACCAATTTATTAAACGGATCACAAATCTCTTCTAATCTGAATGGAGATTTGAATAGTTCAAACATGATGAATCCGACAGTCAGACCAACAGCAATAAGACAACGACGGCCATCCACCTCAACACCCATCACACCAGTTCTTTCCCCAATCCAATGGTTAATCAACGCACCACTTGTCACAGCAGATCCTTCTAGATCAAGACAAAGTAGTCCTTTAATTAGCTTATCACCAACTGATGAAAGACCAATCACACCTCCTTTAGGAACTCATCCAATCTCTTTGAAACATAATGATCATTTGAATTCGGGTCCTAGAATTGATGAAGTTGATATGGGTAATGGAAATGGGGATGAAATGTTGGATGATCCAGTTGAACTTAGTAATACTGATTCTGGTCATCAAAATTCTAATAATGAAAAAATTGATGAAGATGATCAAATGAAAGAGAATGATCTTAAAGAATGAAGAAAAAGACTGGGGTATGGATTTATGGAATGTCAAGAAATCAGTTTGAGAATTTGATTCTTTTTAAGTTTAAGAAACTAATTTTATAATTTTATAATTTATTTCTTTTTGATTTATTCAAGGTTTGTAAAAACAGAAAAGATTTCAACTTTGAGAAAACAAAAGTTTGTTTTTTGAATGAAAGGATGTTTTGATTTCTAGATTTAGATTCACAGAACAAGATATCCAAAGTGATTTGAAAATTGCAGAAAATATGTTATGATTGTTATTTGTAATTTCCAAAATGGAACGAATTGAATGAATGAATTGATGAATGCAAGAATAAACCAATGGATGAAGTATTCATGACAATTATCTTTGAAGTCTGTTTTGATTTCAACATTCTAACGTTGAAAATGAGTCAACAGTCACAATCTTCATATTTCTTCATTGAGATCTCATTTTGAAATGGCCTTCCTTTCAAACCTGATCTTGTACGGCTAATCAAGCTATGAAATAAACTAGTGGGTGTATCAGCAGATTCACACAAAAAGGTAAAATGAGGTAAATAGATGATACCTCCTGATCATATATTTATATCAAAGCTCAAATATGCATATTCACAGTGCATGCGTGGGCTTCCCCAGGCAAGCAAGCCCTTGTATGCTTGAGGCCCCCCAACCTTTAGGGTGCCCTCCACGGGCAAAGTGATTTTGATAAGGATGTATATGTAATCACAAAGAAATCCATTTCTTTTGAATATGATGAAACTATCTCATACAACAGAAGTTGAATTACACTTCTTTAACTACTTCCTTCCAAGACCATTCTGGAAGTTCTCTTGATAATTTTTCTTGATCATTCATCAAATTATGTTTTGTTTTTTTGGATATTGTACTTAGCCAATTTTTATTGATTTGAAAAGAAGAATCAAAGACAGAAACTGGAGTTTTGTTGGGTATGATTGATGAGTTGTATGATGTCACATAAGATGAGGAGACATGTTATAAAATCTGAGATATCTTGGTAAAGAGATCATCAATCAATGGCATATACCAGATGATGAACAACATATCTTGGGGCCATAATAAGTGGAGTCTTTTTGTTTGCTCTCGGAATCACCCAATTGCAAACCATGACAGCTTGGAGCTCAGGGTCGGGTGCTGGGTTGATCCGGCCATGCTACCACCCGGAGCCGAGCCCGAGTTCCATGTTCCATAAGTCCCGAGCTCTTCCTGCAATATCAAAACCTCGATCGAATTCAACTCATTTGACAATATCACCGCAAAAACAATCTCTCATCAAGATGGCTTCAAGTGGGTTAAACCTTGCACAAAGACTTAGAGCTGCTAGTGCTTATCGGGTGAGCTCATAATGGTTTTGTTGCTTTGACTAAACCTGACCCTTTCAATATATGACTGACTTAAAATTTCACATTTTCCTTTGAAAACAAAAATTAACCCAATCAATCCCTCTTACGTTCAACCTTTTTTATTCGAAATGAAAAAAAAACCTCGAATGGAAAGACAATTCTTAGATCAGCTAGATTTACATTTACTGGAGATAAACCAACTCTTTCACAATTCACATCTAAAACCAAAACTTTATTTATCAATTCAATTTTAAATAATCAAAATAATTTTAATGAAGAAATAGATGGAGTACTTGAAGTTTCTAGGTACCTTCGAAGAAATATCGTTCAAGGAAAACATTCGGATGATGGAAAACGGTTAGGTAGGAGTTTTATGATAATGTCTTATGAAAATTCACAATCATAGGTCGCCTAACTGACTTTTAAATCTTTGTGGATTTGAATCTCAAATAAATCAAACTCGAAAAAACAATAAAAGTGCTTCGTATGACGAAAGAAACTGAATTGGGAGACAATGAATCAATCAAAAACCCGAAACCATCCGGTTCTTTCTCAGCTTCCGGGTGTTGCTCTTCGTCGCCAACATCATCGCCACCACCCAAACTTAGTCCTGCTGCCATAGAACGTAGAGAACAGCGTAGAAGGAGGCGGGAAGCATTGAACGCGGAATAATTAGCGTACCAGTCGTCGGTTTATGGTCTGGCTCTCGGGATTGAAGTTATGAGACATTGCATGACCTTCGATTGTAACATCGAGAATTCGATGTGCTATCTATTCTTTAACTGCTTTGGCTCTTCCTTCCTCGCTATGGAGCTGTAATAGAATGTAGACTTATCAATAACCCCCAACTGGAAATTTAAACTTCAGGCCAGATGATAATAGGATAAACCCTGTATATAAATTCAAAGTCCACTTGTATGATTTCCAGATCAGTGAGAGATAGAGATATATGTTCATTGAATCGCCAGGGACAAAGGAAACCAAAGGTTGAAACTACTAGATAGTTGAAGTCCCTTCCAAAATCATTTCATGCTCCTGTCCGACTCCCTCACACTGAATCATAGTTGGAACATCTTGTATTGAGTTCTCAAGAACAGTTGACCCTTGTAATTGGTTTGAGGAATGATGTGAGGTCTGAGAGATTTGCCATTGGTCTCATGAGCAATCGAGACCTTCACCCGTGTGAGATAGAGGCAGAGGATTGTTACAACAGAAAAGCGAAAGGTGGGTTTTCTTTCATGGAATTCACTCGAGTCAGGAGTTGGATTTCAGTACGCCCTGTGAGTATCCTTTGGGTGATTTAAGCCTTTGCTTAGCGACAGAGATGATTGGACAACGGAAAATTGGTCAAAACCTCCTAATTCATACCTCTTTTTTTGTTTTTTTGAGGCCATTAATTCCTGTTTCATCCCTAACCTAAAAGCCAGGTTTTTAAGAGTTTTAGAAATTAATTCCCCCACATCCCTAACATTGGAAAGCTGGTTTTGGAGAATTTTTGGGGACTTCAATTTTGTTTCTGGAACATTGGAAAAGGCAAATAATCTTGACGTGATTCTTGTACCTAGATCAGCTATTTCAATGTACAAAATTTGTTTCAACAGGGGTGAATACTCCTCAGAGTAAAGGGGAGTCAGAAAAAATTGATTTTTGAATGAATGCAAGCTATGTCCCTTGTGCACAACTCAACTTGCATATGAGCAACTTGTGTAAACCCTTGTTGAATGTGAATTTCTGTTTGTTCCTTTCAAGCTTAATGGGGAAATAACTTATGAAATGGGATATTAATCATGCTGTTCATTCATGGTACATCAGTATCATCTGAGAGGTAGATTTTTGTCCAACCGAGATTCATTCCTCCACATCCCTAACATGTGACCAGGACCCGGGCGGATGATTCCTTTTTCATCCCTAACATAGCAAAAATTGGAGGGTCTGATTCATTCCTTTTTCATCCCTAGGGTTTATAGGACTTATCCGGGGTCCTGGTGCGCTCAGCTGCAGCATTCATGGATAGATGTCAACTTGGACTATTTGGTTTTACAAACTTGTGATGGCCAATATCACGAGCACATCAGAACTAGCTACTCAGCAACGAAGAGTTTGATGAAGAGGATATAAAACACTGAGATGCAATACAATACTTAAAGTACATCCATTCATCTCCATTTCTTCAAACGATGATCCTAACTCATGATCATGCAATGCAATCAATCTCGCAACATCTTACTCAATCTTGACCAATATCGTGGTGTAAACACCAAACCAAGGAGCATCGAAGTAGTCGTCAGTCTAAACATCCACTTTATGATCTTGCTCTGTCGATCTTCGCGCTTAACTACTTCGCTGTAATTCAAGTCGGGTCGAAAAGTGACCATGGTACTGTGGGGGACGATCTATCAGTATTTCTAATCAAGACAACCACACAATGAAGAGAAAGAAAGCTCAACTAGAGAGGTAACCATTTTCCTCTCAGAAACCAGCTTTTGGCTAGGAATCCATCCAAGGCTTTTCTCATCACGTAATCGATACGAGTCACTTTATCCCGCATCTCAATATAATTTCCCATTGCCAAATCACAAATGGCAACCAAATCCTGGTGACGAGTGGAACTGTATTTTTCCAAGACTTCTTCAAGGGATAAAGAACGATTATCCAAGAGTTGACTTAATTTCCTGACATCTTCTAACCCACAATTCATGCCCTGACCTGAAATAGTCAGATAAACTCGTAAATAAACATAAAACCAAATGTTATGCAAGGGAGACACTTGACTTGCCATAAAATGGGACCATAGAGTGAGCAGCATCACCCAATATGAGGGCTTTATCTTTGTAATGATACGGCGTGCACTGAGGGGTACAATGCAGAATGTCAGACTTTATAGATACTAAGCGCGCTTTGATGAACCAAATTCGAACTTCTCAATACTGGAACAAGTTGAGGGAGCAAAGGTACCAACCTTTATTGTCAATAAGCTGCCCCTTGGATTCTCCTGAAAACACCGAATCAATTCAGATTGGTCCATGATTCCTAGTGCATCAGGAAAATGTGTTTCAAAGAATTGAATAATTTTCTTCTCTTCCTGAGGCGATTTAGGAGGCTCGAGTTGATCGAAAACTCCTGTGAATGGAGCAAAGAGTGTACATGTGAAGGATTTGTCCTATAAAATATAGAACCAAAATCATCATAATCAACTCATCGGCGCCAAAGGTAATCGTAAAGGGATTGGAATGTCGCTTTACTTGGTTAGGTAAAGCTATCAACATGAAGGAATGACGTGGCCAGATATGCAAGTGATGCGGGTCCAGCGCAAAAGTTGGTTCTCCAGTCACTTCATCTTTTCCAGGTGGAATTGATAATTCGAGATACAGATCATCGATGTATTCTTGGCTGAAGTCGACCCTGCGTTGAATCAAAGTCAGTTCAATCAACTTGTGTTGGTTGCTGACCAGCTCCAGAGTTGCGTACCTACTCCGCCTCATGATTTGCTCCCTGACTTTGCTATATGATCCATCTGCTCCTATAGTCAGATCCGCTTTGACATGAACTTCTTCTTGATTCTTCGAATTGCGAAAGTACAGCGATCTCTCATCAAAATCAGCTCGAACAAGCTGGTGGCAAAAGTGAATGTTGATGTTGCTTCTCTTGCTGGCCTCTTTCAGCAAAGATTGATTCAAGAGATTTCTGTCGATTGAGTTGATCCTCTATTTTCAATGTGAATCAACCATCAACTTTTCACTATCATTCAACGAGCGATATAAGAGCTTTTACCTCTCCATCCAACCCGTATGGTTGAGAGTTTAACCCGCCCTCCGGACTATGAATCATCCTTCCTTTCATAGGTATAACTTGCTGCAATAATCTATCGACCATATCAGAGTCAATTGATCTGATTGCTTCAATCCCGCGAGCTGAAAATGCCAAGTTGATCGATCTAGCTCTTGTGGGAAGATTAGAAGGTATCCTGAAATCTATATCCGCCGAACAAAATCAATCAATCCATTGGCGCAGGTGTTTGTTAATGGTCAATTTATATGCGGACCTTCTCTGGCTTCGTAAATGTCCACCGACCATCCACGACTTTCGAGCATACATGCTGCGAGGCATCCTACCAATCCTGCTCCAACTACTGCAGCGTGAGGATTTGAGCTCATAACTCTTGAGTGAGCAAAAGTGTGTTGATGACTATCATCTGAGACTGCGGTGTCTTGGAGAGCATTTTAACTTCAGTGTTTCTCGTCGGACTCGGCCGATCTCAAGACGTGGTACCCCGGGTGAGTGGTGACCCTCAGCCTTTCGACGGCCACCGGCTGAGAGTGCGGATACAGCCCGATGTATGTACCGCTTCTCATGCAGCGGGGACTCACATACAGTACGGGGAATCGAGGATTCGAGAGGCCGTACCGATGCATACCGTACCGCTGTAGCTTCGGCCAGATGCATTTTTTGACGGATCTTCATCCAACGCCGACGCGTCGGATGGCTTGACTTGAGAGATGCGTCTTCATTCAACATGGCGTGTTCTAATTTCTATCCTTATCTATCAATTGGGGTCTCTTTCATCGGGTGTAGAAATGCGCTTGAGTAAGAATTGCTGATATGCCGTACGTCTCTAAAGGAGATGTTCATTTACAACATTGTGGCTGGCTTCCTATCATTAAAGTCTCGTCCATCTCCATCGCTCGCTGGGGTTCATCGATAGAACAGACTCTGAGCATCGCCACACTGTCCTGCAAGGAGGGTCAGCAATCATGAACGCTTAGAAATCCAGTATTCCCCATGATAATGAAGCGCCTTACTCATCCGAGCTGGCCGAGTACTTCCAGGGCTTCTTGGCATTGAATGTGCCTCTATTCCGTTATGCATTTCTTTCACGATTTTCTCGGTTGGACTTGCATACACAGGAGTGCGAGCAGGACAATTTCAGGCCGTGGCATACCAAACGGAATCTGGGCCAACAGGTCACACCACGCGCCTTGACTTTAAACACGAGTCATGCCAAACATGTGACTTGGTGCAAAATGTTCCTTCCAACTGACCGCTGGCATTGCGCGAGAATGAACAATGAAGCATGCATATTGACCAAGTGAAACAAAACGTATAAAGCGATAGGCTTTGTCTCTTTCCTGTCCATCATACTTCATCGACAGCTTCATCTCTTCCGACCTTCTTCGACCTATTCAACATTTCCTCTGGATAACTTGCTACACTCCCTACCACTTTTTACTTATTATTACTATTAGAATATCAGCTTTAGTTACTCTTACCCACTTATATCTACTAACATCAAGACATCATGCTTCAACAAACTTTACGCAACCTGATCTTGATCATCTCTGCTGCTGCTATTTCAGCCAGGTCATTGCACGAATTTGCTCCAATAATCCCTTTGCAACAAGGACGCTCCCACTTCAAAGAGGGTGTCTTGATACCACAAGGCTTTCCGGCCAGCCTAGAGTCAATTCCGACTTCCACAGTCGCCGCAGCCTCAACCATTCGTGCGAACATACCATCAAATCGAAGAGCGAAGAAATTGAACGCTCGTCACGGTATCGTTCCTACCCCGGTCGTTCATGCAAATGTGGAGATCTGCTTGGATCTATCTATCACTGTGCTTGGTATCCCCATTATTGACCTCAGAGCCGTCTCCGGACTCACTGCAAGCATCAGCTCCCATGGAATCTCGGCCCAACAGCTTGCCGTCGTCCAAAGCTCTGTACTCGTAAGTTTCGGTCCCATTCACAGTGATTTGCAGCGTGTACACTTGAAAAATGTTCACTGATACGTTTTGATCCGCTTGGTAAATAGTCCCAGTTACAAGCTTCAGCCCGCCTTGCCTCATCGGCTTACGCATGTTCTTCAGCATGTGATTCTAGTAGTAAGTTTTTTCCGCTTATACTTTATCTCGGCAACCGTTCCTCTATCATAATCTAAGCTTTTCATCCCGCTCTCCATAGTTTGTCAATCATCTTCGTTTGATAAGAAAAATAAAGCCTGCACCCTTACACCAAAGCAATTGTCACCGACCTCCAGTGTGCTAGGAAGTTTGATTGGAAACTTGGCCTTACAAGGATCAGGCTCGTCAGACTACTGTAGCCTATGTCGTAAGTCATCTAAGTAATAGTTATAATCTTTAGTTCAAGTATCCATGATTTGATTTCTTGTTGTTTGATTTTAATCGTCTCACAGCTAGCAAATGTGCTGCCACCCCTTCCGCTCGTGCACGCCGTGTAAAACGTAGCCAAGTAGCCTTGGGACTTTGCCCGGTTGGCTTAAGCGGTAAGAATGATCTCATCACATATCATCAACCAGTGACATAATACTCAACATGGTTTCAATATCTTTTAGCTTGTCCCATCAGCCCATTCTCTTCTTCCAAAGGCTATGAATGTATCGATACCCATGAAGAGATTGAGTAAGTTGTTATTCTTTATATTTCACTGCGATCTTCCCTACTGACCAAACGACTCCTTTTTAGATCATGTGGTGGATGTTCTACCACTGGTGAGGGTATCAACTGTAATACAGTACCTGGTGTGAAATTTGCGGGATGTGCCGCTGGTCAATGCTTAGCTTGTACGTTTAGATCTCACTGAATATCTCTTGAGACTCTTATCGTTTAACTGACTCTGGTCTTCATTTTCTTCCTTCTCTGGTCTGATACAGTCTCTTGTGAGAAGGGCTTCAAGTTAACTGCCGACCAGACATGTGTCGCAGCGACTACATAAACTTTTCATGATTTTTTATTCCTTTTTGGTTTTCAATTCGTCATTCTTTAGTAGTCTTGAACTAAATCTCTCTTTCTTCTTATGTTTTTTTGGGATGTCTTTGTTGTTTTCGTAAATTGTGTTGTCTTCGGTTTGGAATCATTAGGTTTTTTTATGTGTGATCTTGTTTGGTTTCTATTCTGTGGTTGAGTCCGACTAGTTTAGTCTTTGTCGCGATGTCGACTTTATCTTCCACTCATTTTAAGTTTGTTGGATCGTTTACATATTAAGTGCATCTCGCTCTTGTGTTGTCCAACTCCTATACTTGCTATATTTCCATTATTAATTTGATTTGGATTTATTACACGCGAGATTGAGACGATCTGGAACTCTTACCCTATGCTTCCCCTTTGATGACATCCCATATTTCGGAGAAAGGGGGTGTTTGATGATGATATCCGTCATTCTTTGCCCTCAGAAGTCTGGCTTCAACCGTGCGATTGCATACTCAATGCGGCTGCAAACAAACTAGGATCTGGTCTTATCAACCGCAAAACCTATGAAGTGGTATTGAGTGCGCCTTTTTCGTACTCCCGAAGATCTATCCGAATCAAAACCCAATTAGTGAGATTGTGCATCACGTCTTGATCACTCAATCCTTGGCCGCAAGGCTCCTCCTTGGATAGGCCAAAGAACTTGGGTTGACTTTGAACCTAATTAACGTCACAGCGGGAAAAAATGACGTCTCATCCCCAGCTTTTGTCCTTTCAGACGTGTCAAGAGTCATTTTGATGTACAAACGGCGCTACATAGTACAAAAATATCGCATTTAGATATCTTGTTTGTCATGTTATATTATTATAATTCTTCTTATTCCAGAGAATTTCTTACAAGGATATCAACCAGCTTATCGGCCATTCAGTTTTCTCTCTCATGAGTTTATTTTCATTCATTGATGGCTTCTTGTGTTAGATCTCCTGATGTGACTCGTAGTCAATCTTCAGTGATGATTTAAACGTTTCAGCCTTACAGGAAGTGATGAAACCAATAAAATCCAACCAAGTACGTAACTCTTCAACCGTTTTCCGTTTTTCTCTTCCAACAAACTGAAAATCTCACCGAGGATTTGATCGATTGAAAGAACCTTGTGATTCTACCCCGGACCCCTTGCACGTGACCTGTCACACCAAGAGAAGCTCGTTATAAAGGTCTGTGTGAGAGATCGTTTTCGTTTTATTGTATGGCTCAAATTTCTCTGCTTTTGGGTTTGGAAAGACAACTTTGAATATGTCTTGCAGATGTCCAGTTTTCTAATCTGCACAGCACCGCTTGATTCAACTTGGTAGTTTTGGCAACTTGTGTCCAAAACCTAGGCATTTTCTCTGTGATCTGACCCACCGACACATCTCAAGGCACACGAATGGTTAATTTGAGTGAACTCTTGGGATCTGTTTCGTTGACATTTACAAGACGCTCAAAAACAGAGTAGCATGACAAGAATCGAAACAATTTTTGGTACACAATTTTTTGATCGTCGGATCATACAGTAAGAGAATGAAACCTATTTTTGCGGAGTTTGTTAAAATTTTGATCTTCAGATCATACAAAGAGAAGGGAAGAAACGGTGCTTCTGAATCGAAGACGCCAAAAACAGGAAGAAGGTAGATGAAAGGGGTATCGAAGATACAAGGAAGTCATCAAGTCGACATCAAATCAAAGATCCAGTTGTGTGGAATCTAGTAGAAAGAGATGTGGAAGCGGTCAAGATCATTGGCCTGTGGTTTGGGTGTCTACAGGGTCAGTGGTAGTTTTGGCATCAGGCTTTTCAGTGGGAGTCTGAGTTTCTGGCTTCTTGGGGGCAGTCGAGGTGGTTGGCTTCTTGGTGGCGGTAGGATCACTATCAGCTGACTTGGTAGACGAGGCATCGGATTTCTTGGAGTCTGAGTCACTAGAAGCCTTGATGTCAAAAGAGGGCTTCTTGCCTGCGGGAAACTTGCTAGCAGCAAGTTGCATGAAAGCCTCGTGAGTGGCACGAGCACTTTTGCGTTGGTCACTTTGGTCAAGGGTTTGTTGTAAATGATGGAGAAGTTGAGCGATCTCGTCTGCAGTAGGTAAACTTCCACCAGCCATCTTAGCTTCGGCGAATGCTTTGACCATCTTCAAGAATCCATTGGCAAATCTTCGGACATCAGAATCTTTGAATTTAGGAGCTTCAGCTGTTGAACCTGAAGTTGAAGCAGTCATTTCTTGACGAGTACTGAGCCTAAGATAGTGTACAATTCGACAGCTGAGATGAATAAAACAAGAGACTAACTTTGGGGCGGAGTCAGACTTTGGAGCCGAATCAGACTTTGGGGCAGAGTCGGATCCAGAAAGCTTGCTTTCAGCAAGACCATCAATAGCCGCTTTGGTCGCTTGTGCATGAGCCACAGGATCGTCCCCTCCTTCTTTCATCGCTTTCTTCAAGGCGGCAGTAAGCTCACCACTAGTTGGCATCTTTTTACCAGCTTCTGCGACTTTTGAGTATTTAGCAATCGTGTCAGCCAAATCCGCCGAGAGTCTTTTGATGATGATATTGACCAGAAAAGGTGGAACTTTTTGTTGCTGTTGTGATTGTTGTCCGACTTGTCCGACTCCCATCATGCGTTTCTCGAAGCTGAAGAGTGTGGTATTTCAGTCAGAATGGAGCATTTGAAAGTTGGAATCTAGAAATATCTATGACATACCTTTTGCCTGTAGCTTCATTCGATGAAGCAAACCAGTCAGATTGACGTTTGTACATCACACTGTTACACCAACGAGAAGTCGTGGAAGAAGGGGTCAGTGGTTGGATGATTATAAATGTATGACAGGAGAGGTTGCGCACTTGGAGTTTGCCTGCATGGCACCAGCTGTTGCTCCCTCTAGCATAGCAAAGGCAGAGATAGCGACGGTGACAAGAGAAAAAATGGAAAGCATTTTGTAATGGAGACGAAGTAGGTGGAGTTTCAAGTTGGATGAAAATTTATCACAGATGTTATCAACAATCAAAAAAAGAAGTTCGAATGATATAGTCCAGCCAGGTACTAAGAAGTCAAGTGATGCGAAAACAAAAGAACTATGCTTGTTGCTTGGGAAGAGGTGATGTGGAATGATGATGGTAGAAGACTAACACACCTGTGACTTTTTATAGGTTTGAAAGTGGTGTTCAATTTGCACTAATAGCACCAGTGAGCAACGTGATGTCCTTCGTGCCACCAGACCTAGCGCGCAAAGTTCGTAAAATGGGTCCAGCCTGTCATCAGAAGGGTACCCTGTTGAAGAAAGTGACATGGGTCTACTGCGTTAGTGCCTTGAGGGAGCATCGAAGTCATCAGCATCAATCGACGGCTGTTCAAGTTGGGATCGAATTACTTCATCTTCCCAGGAGAACCCACGTTGAGGAAAGAATCATACTCACTTCATTTAGTAACTGGTATCGAGCATGATACTCGGACGAAAGTAATTATGAGTATTGCTTACTTGGTCCGAAAACCCTGTTACCCACATTCACTTCAGACAGGCTGACCACTTGAATATCAAATGTGCCCTTCTTACCCTTGAAATTGAGCACATATTTAGAGCTCAATATTCCGATCTACATCTTGTAATCTGGAGTTCATTAAAGGAGGCAAGACCAAGTCAAAGACGTGGGCAGACCTTACATCGCAGTGACGATCGCAGTCTTTTGAATCAACACGTTAGAAGTACGCACACTGCTCGAGGAGACATGGAGGAGTTTCGAGACGATGTTCTTTGTACAGTCAATTTCATAAAGGTTGAAATCGAGGTTTTTTGAAAATCGAGAGGTGGACCGTGCGCCACCTGTGACAGGTCTCAAATATGCATACCAAAATGCTGACATAGACAGTATAGACACATTCACTCAAAAGAACCTCTGGCACATGGTTGGATGAATGCCCTCTACATGGGTATGCACACCCTCACAAGGCGCACATTTTTGAGTTCGAGCCCGAGTGACTTTCTTTTATGTCATCACGAGTTTTGACAAGTTTTTCATATTTGCTTTGCTTGTTGTCATAAACTAAAAGAATGGGAAAGCTATGCTGGTTTTGGTTGCTCGCATTTGCTTGTTGCCATTTCATCGTTGATTCTAGGCAAAAAAACGGTGGTAAAAAAGATAGGGCAATGAGTCAAACACGGGAGTCACATCAAAGTTGCACCACCCAATCACAGCTCTTGACCACTGCGCCACCAAACAATTGAACAGTTGGGGTTGTTGAAAGTCTTGCTACTGTATGTTCATCGATCTGGTATGCATATTTGAGACCTGTCACAGGTGGCGCATGGGCCACCTTTCGATTTCCAAAAAACCTCGATTTCAACCTTTATGAAATCTACTGTAACTTTCTTCCCAGAAATGACACTCTCCCTTAACGTATGCAAGTTCTTCTCAGTCTACTACGTTAAATCTGCTTAATAACACAAGCCCTCAAAAAAAAAGCCCTCTCTGCGCCAAACTTAACAAAGTCCCTTGCCAGAGGCCCGAGCCCCAGCGAGGGACTTACCGCATGAACTGGAATCCTGGCGTGAGAAGTGAGCTGTATTTGCTCCAAATTCTCTACATCTGTTTGTTTTTTTCTCTCTCAATAAACATGTCTTGCAACAAAGAAAGAAGAAAATGGCAAGGGACCATTACATATGTACCACTTGCAACCTCCTTTCTATCTTGCTGGGAAGTTATCTTTTTGAGTAGTTGAAGATCAATCATTTTGACCGCTTTCTGAGAAATACAGGCTTTGAGCCGGCTCGCTGCTGCTGAAAAATGAAAACAGACCCATTTTTGATTCCCCAGTAGCCCAAGTTCCAGACCAGATTTAGGGGAGCTTGCAATTGGCTCATATGTAATGAATATTTGCCATCATCCTTTTGCGTACCTCCAAGACCTGTTTATTTAGGAACAAATCAAAGAATGCAAAGTAGTGTTTTTTGAGCCAATACAGGCTACTTCTCGCACCAGGATTCCGTTTTATGCAGTAAGTCCCTTGCTGGGGCTTGGGCCTTTGGCGAGGGACTTTTACGGGATACAAAGTAGAAGCCGGGCACGTTCCCGGCTTTGTGCCCAGATTTTTTTTGGCAGTAAATTTAAATTCTGGGCCCGGACTTTTGCCCAGAAAATCAAAATTTACTGCCAAAATAATTCTGGGCACGTGCCTGGCTTCCACTTTGTATCCCACATTTGTTAAGTTTGTCTCTGCGCGGCCACGGCCACACGCCTTGCAGAGCTTGCTCACGAAATTTTGGCATGGAGACTACAAGGATTAATTCCTCTCAAGTCATTTTTCACTGTTTCCCACTTTCCTCACTGATAAACAACCCTTTGCGCTGCGGGAAAAGTTATTCAGAATAACCTTGTACATATGTCCTACTTGATCAACCGGGAAAAAGCTTCATTTTGAAAATCTTGAGGTTACTTTTCAAGCTTTATGTCTACCCTGTAAAGAGAGAGGTGGTGCCGTACAGCCTCTATTCACAATGTAAAGTGTCATGTTGTGGGCACATCCTTTTTGGAAGAGGCGCGCCCAGGCGCAAAAATACTGCATTGGACTGGCGCGGGCGCCAGTGGGGCGCGTCAGGCATGCCCTTTGCCCCCAAAAAAGTAGAAAAAAGTAAAAAAACTTCTAGATCAGCAGAGGCCAGTACTACAGTGCCAGCAGATACATAGTTGCCAATAAAAGAATTCTAGTCATTGATTGCAAGGTAGATTGCAAGAGATATCACAGGCGAAGGAAGTCAACTGTGACTCTGTACGCATGAAAATCTTACAGCGAGTTGCTTAGTACATCTTTTGGACAAGACTCTGTCTGTCAAGTGACAACATCTCAGAGTAAGGTAGAATGTTGGACCAATATCTCAATAACATGATGAAGGACACTCCTCAGAGTCCTCCTCATGCATTTCTGATGGAGATGGGTGACTGAACTGAAAAAAACCCACGGACTAACTGTGGGGCGCCCCTACACATTTTGAAGATTTGGGGCGCTACCAGGTGCAACTTTTTGGTGGACTTTTTTGCACTTTTTGCGCTTTTTGCGCTTCTTGCGCTGTACCCACAACATGAGTAAAGCAACTTAAAATCTTCAAACCATTTTGCTGGCCATGTCACTGATGATATCTAAGATATGAGCATATCAGGATGTGTACAAAGTGATGCTGCAAAACTTGGTCTGCAAGTAATGAGGAAAAGAGGAACAAGCAAAAATGAGTTAAGACAACTTAATCCTTGGAGTCTTGGTGCCAGGATTTCAAGATCAGTTTCAAGATCAGTTGCAAGTCCCTCTGTGAGACGCACAGATGTGGCCGCACAGAGAGGGCTTGTGTTAATCCAACATCTGCTTTGTTTCCAAATGAAATCTCCATCTCAAATCAAACTTTGAGACCTTTCAAGCACAAACTTTGGTGAGATTTCCAACCTCTACCATTCAGGAAAAGAGTCACTTTTTCCAAAATAAACCTTACAATGGCAATTTGTCAGTGAAGACTTGTAGAAAAGAAAAGTCATTTTTTTGGTAAACTTGACCAATTCCCACACTGTTGCTTGCAAACTTATGCCCAACTTGCAGGCAGGCACAGTTTAGGAACAAGAGTTTTTCTGGGGATGTCATTGCAAGCCTTCTGTATCTTCCTTTTACTGAGAAAGCCTACCAAACTCATGATGAACATTGTGCATTGCACACAATGCATACCCCAAGGAAGTAGATTTCTTTTTGTAAGTACATCCCTCAAAGATTGGGTCACAACTACTCATCTAGGGCTCAAGAGAAAAGTTACATGTGCTGTCTGCTGTTGGGAGCCAACCTTTGGGGAGCTTTTTAGGCAAGAAGGATGCAACTTACTTGGGAAACAAATTAGTGTACATTGTGCATGTGGCAACCTGAACCACACACAATGTTCGTTATGGTTCTGGTAGGATTCCTCAGTAAAAAGATGGTACAGAAGGCTTGCAAGGGCATCCCCAGCCAAACTCTTGTTCCTGACTCAGCCTGAGCCCCAACCCAAACAACACAGGTAATGGCCTACCCGCACCCCAAACCAATACCCAGTAGGCCCCTCTGCGCCTGAACCCTACCTGACCCAATTGAAACCCAGCTTCCAAAAGGCCCCCCGACCCCTATCCCACATGCCTAAAACCCGCGTGAAGCAGGGGGTTCCTGCAGATAAGATTGGGGGTTTGATGACTAGGCCCCTCCGCCCCCAAACCCTACGGGGCCCCAAAAAAGGTGACCAAGCCCGCACCCCAAGGGTTCGGGACTTGGGGAACCCTCAGGACATTGGTTTCAGGGCTCAGTCTGATTCCTGACCTTTTTCTGTGTAAAAGTTAGGTGTAAGTCCCACCCTGCGGCTTGGGTTGCAAGATCCAGTGTGGGAATTTGTTGGATTTAAATTTTTTAGGGGAAATTTACAGTCAAAGGTAAAGAACATTGTTGAGAATAGGGGGTGTCAAGTTTGAGTCTTTTTACGGTAAAAACCATAAAAAACCTTTCCTGCTGTAGCATAAATTTACACAAAGTTTACAGAAACGGGAGAAGGTTTATGTATCCCGTTTTTGTAAAACATAAACAATTTATGTTTACAACATTTGATCAAAGAGCTCACCTTGACTGATTCGCTCTCAGACACGGTGGGCTTGATAGCGGATGCAAGGACAACCTTGCATCCTTTTACCAGCAGTTTTCACCTCACCAGGTGGATGATCGAGGCAAAAATGTAAAAAAAACCTTGATCATGGTTTACCAGTTATTATACAACCACAGCTAAGTTTTTTTTGAGTTATAACATAAAAACTTAGCTGTTTCATTATTTCTTTTGTTATAAAAAATCAAACTTGACACCCCCTAATAAAAGATGGGAGCATGTATTTTTACAAACATATTTTTGCAGACATTAAGGCGGTTCAAGTAGTCCTTTTACAGCCCTTTTTTAAGTTTTACGTTGTGTTCAGGGCCTTTAAATTATAAGTAAAAATTAAAGACGGTGAACCACCTTTAGAGGTGGTTCACCGATTTGCGATCTGCTAAGTTGTCTTGAAATTTATAAATCTCCACCATGGCATCAGAAAAAAATCAGGCACGAAAGGCAAAAAAAATACTTTTTGTATCTTTTGGTGTCTTTTGGGTGTTCCTGGATCCTAACGGTTTTTGGTAAAAAGAAGTCATTTTATCTGTCTTATACTACATAATCACATGATCGAACACTTCACAAGTCTCTCGGGGTGCCTCAGAGACATCCTTTCATTAAAACAAATTGATGAAAAAAAATATTTCCTGACAAAAACAAGAGACGTTAAAAAAGAAACAAAAAAAAGCGCATTGGGAGACGGTGTACCTGAAGATACAAAGTCATAAAACCTAAATTTAAGTGCGTTTGTAACTGCGCAATCAGTATTTTTAAGGATTGGACAACCCTAAAAAGACTGATTGCAACTCTGCAAGCAGGTGGATCGCAACTCTTGACTTGAACCGCCCTATTAATGTTTGCAAAAAGTGGTATTTGGAAAAATCTATTTCCCCTGGAGAAAGTGAAATTTCACAGACAAAGCCAAATTTTAGATGGTCTGTGGAGAAACATTTGGACATCAAAGTCCCAAGTTGATTGCATGTGCATACAGAATATAATTCTCCATGTTTACACAAATCAAAGAGCGCAGATACCATTGTGCACAATGTTACAAATCTGTCAGAGCAGGGATGAATATGGTTCAGAAACAGAACCTTATGAACCTATTCAATCCCACAAACGGAGTCAACTCACCTGTCAGAGCAGGGATGAATATGGTTCAGAAACAGAACCTTATGAACCTATTCAATCTCACGAACGGAGTCAACTCACCTTTCACCCAAGAAGAAAGTAGAAAATCTTGGATGAGGAAAGAAGACTCCATTCGCTGCTCTTCCAGGTTTATCAGTATTGTTCTCAAACGGTACATAGGTTAAGAAAAGTGATAAAACAACATTAAACCTAAAACAACGTACAAAGCTACATATGCAATATTAAGTAAAGGATAAAGGAATAATAACATAAGTTTTAAAATGTCTATTGTGTGAAATGTGTAATTTGAATTGTTACATATTGATTATTAAAACTTCAACACACAATTGTATCACAAACTTCCATATTCTTCAATTCTACACCCATTACCTCACAGAACTCTCAAAAGTTTACAAACCAATCATTTCCAACTTTGAAAACAACCACTCAATTGATTAATGTTCTATTCAATGACTCACATGCCTTCCCATCAAACCTGTTGGCCACTAAAGGTGGCCTCACTGGGCATGTTTGGGATTTTTTGAATGCCACTGAAGGGGGGTTTGAGATTTCATGGAATCCACTGAAAGTGAATTGATCGGACTAAGTCACAAGATAATTTTCCATAGGGCAAAATTTGATCACTTTGACCTTTGGATGGTATATTCAATGAGTTCAATCAAGATTATCTCCACCCCAAAGTGCTACTCCTTGAGTATGAGTAGTAGCAAGAATAGTACCCTCATGGGACCCGGCCATGTACACTTCAATCCATTTATATGCCCACAAAAATTCCCCAGATCAGAAGCTTTATAATGCATGAGAAGTAGAAGTCTACAAACTGTTTGCTTGTGACATTGCAAATATAATGTATTTTCCCAAGGTGAAAAATGATTACATTTATTTTACAAAATAATCAAAGATGCATTGAGTCTGCATTAAGTCTGCATTTTTCTGCATTAATTCTGCTTTATTAATCATTTTGTGCATTAAACTCAAGCATTTTTCACCTTGGAAAAATGCATTATTTTTGTAGTGTGAGCCACTTTAGGTACATTATTCCTACCATGCCTCGCAACTTTGACATCTTCACCTTGATATAAAATCATTTGATCACAGGTTTGTGGATCAGCAAGCCAACTCACAAAATGACCACATGGTTTATATTCTTCAAGTACAGGCGGAACAAAGACATCAGGTACAAATGAGTAACGTTCAACTTCAGTAAAACAAATAACAATAAATTGATGCTTTTTATTGAATGGATAATTGTGTAAACTACAAAATGCTCAGTCAGCAACTTCTGGATGGTCAAGTTCAATAAACAGATACAGCCATTCCGATATTGCTTGTCGCACCCTTTTGAAAAGAAAAAATTTGTGAGCTCGAAACCTAAGTTTTAACCGGTTGAAACGTGAAGTTTGGCTGTATTGCCTTGAATTACAGCTGAGTTTGAAGTTTTATCAAGTAAAAACTTAGGTTTCAACTTTTTCTTTTTCAAAACGGAGCAACAAGCAATATCGGAATGGCTGTATCTATTCAAAAAAATCAAAGAGATTAGTATAAAAAAGTGAATCATATGAATTTGAAAAGAAAAAGGAGAAAGATGACAAATCAATATGATAGAATTTTTTCATCTGGGTCTCTCAACGCTCAATCAGATTTGGTCACTTGACTGTGCAAGCTGAGCATTGGAGGGCCTGAGATGACCTGAGCAGATGGGCTAGCCCTCCCTCAGGCTTCTCAGCTAAGGGATAAAGCCTGCGGAAGGCATAACTCATTGTAAGGATACATATACCATGGGTTTAGACAGGTTGCTCTTGCTTACTCACAACTAGCCCTGGCTCCACGTTGGGTTCTCTTCTCTTCACGAACCCCGACTGGAGCTAGGTAAGAGTTATTATCATTCTATCTTATTTCATTTATACATTGTTCTGATTGTTGTTTATGTTCTTGACAAACCCCGACTGGAGCTAGCTAGACACATTGTAACGCAGACAAGAGTTCTAGATACGTTTCCAGTGGTTACAGAACCACCGTGAGAGCTTTCGAGAGTTTGGTGAAGGTTCCAAAAGTATATTCGTTTTATTTTCCCCACCAAAAAAAAGTATATACGACAACTATATACGTGTAACTATGTAGCTTTGAGTACCGTAATTGTAACGCAGACAAGAGTTCTAGATACGTTTCCACTGGTTACAGAACCACCGTGAGAGCTTTCGAGAGTTTGGTGAAGGTTCTTACTAGGAACCTTGCACTCAGGATGAGCCCCGAGACCCGCCAAATCGGGGATACCCGCGGGACAGCCCGTCGGGTCGGGGGGTCGTTCTGGCCTTCGAAGGGTCGCAGAACCGCGGGGATTATCGGGCCCGGGAGTCGTTCTGAGAGTCAAAAGAAAGTGACTCTCCTCGGGGAACCCGAGGAAAAATCAAGCTGTAAAAAGCGGATAAATACACGCTTGGGAGAGGTTGTGCTCAGCGGTTTCTGCCGGAAATAGCCGGGGACTCGG
Source organism: Melampsora larici-populina 98AG31 (assembly GCF_000204055.1). Taxonomy (NCBI): domain Eukaryota; kingdom Fungi; phylum Basidiomycota; class Pucciniomycetes; order Pucciniales; family Melampsoraceae; genus Melampsora; species Melampsora laricis-populina. The sequence continues at coordinate 775,540 of NW_006768794.1, read as the reverse complement.
GGATCCCCGTAATTTCCCGGGGATTTGGTAGTTCGTCGGGGGTCAGGGTACGGGAGCCGGGCTTGACCTATGAGCCAGAAAAAGCTCGGGGAATACCGGGGTCGGTCCTCGTTCTGACTTTTGAAAAAAAGTCGGTGGGCCGGGCAGCCCAGTCCCGGCATTCGGGGGTCGGGGCTCATCCTGACCTTGCACTTTTTTTATCTGGTCCTCACAACCTTATTCTTCTCTTGACAACTTGCTTTTGACTTGACATCCTGACAACTTGAACGACAACCAAATTTTTCTCTTATGCCATTCAATCTGCCCAGCAACTTTTGCCCAAATCCTGATATCTTTCTACGAAAATTCCAATCATCTGAACCTGTTGAATCACCACCTGCACCTGCACCGCCCCGTTACAATTGGCCAATCGAGGGAGACGACGTTGACACGCCCGAAAAAACCATTCGAACAATCATTCCCTCGTCATCACATACTTTGACTTCAGTAATCCAACCAGAACCTACTCTTACCCCGGACGCGCGGATAGTTCGCGAATTTTTCCATCAAGCACACCTGGCAACACCTGTAGTACCGGGAGGATTTGTTCATACGCCTATGCAACAATCGCCAGCTGAATCCTCGCGACGCGTTAGCGAGATTCAGAACACCGACGCTATGACTCAAGATGATATTATCAATACCTTGCAGTTGAAGATAAACCAGTTGCAACAGGAGAAGTCTGAATGGGAGGCGAAAGCTCAGGCCTCAGCGGTTGATTGTGAACGACTCGACGCTCTGGAACGAACAGTTTCACGTCTCGCAATTGAACGATCACCCAATACGGCTCGGAGCGCGGGGTCTAACAACCCTTTCGCTGCGTATTGGAACCATGCTACGACGCCGACACCAGCAGGCCCCCGAAATCAACAATTAATTGATACGGGAGCGGCTCAAGCCTTGGTAGAATCATCACCAGTGATGGCCGAACAAACCTTACCACGACAGCCAAGTCAAGCTTCACCCGACCCAATTCAACAAGCCTTTTCCAGACCTTCGAATGACGATAATGAGAACAGACGATGAGTTTCGTTCACGACTCACGTCGACCCGGCGTTGAACAACAAGATGATGCCGGCGAAGACGTTCTATGAAGTGTATGCCAACGATATCCAGCCTAAGTTACAAGACTCAACGGAAGAACCAGTGATTGCCTCGCATCAAGCACGCAAAGTCCGAGCGAGTGACTTGAAACTGTCTGAAGTACCAAAATTTACTGGACCATCGGAAAATCCAGCAGCCCTCTTCAATTGGCGACGCTTGATAGAACAATACTTCGAGCTGAAAAACCTATCCGACGATCGTGAACGGTTTATCATCATAGGTTCCGTCATGATCGAGCCGAGAGCTGGATCCTGGTACACTAATTCACGCCGAGACTTAGAAACACTCACCTGGGAAGAGCTTATGCATGAACTAGCAGCTGAAACCTTACCAACTGGGTGGCTAGAAGACACCGAAAAGAGTATCAGGAGATTACAAATGGGAGTCAACGAGGAATTCAAAGCTTACGTGGGGAGGGCAAGAGATCTGTATAATCTGGTTCAAATAAAATCTTCACTTACTGCTAGGAACTTGGCTGAGTACATAGTTTGGGGAACGCCGGACGTATTTCAGCGTTGGATTAAGGACAGAGGATTGTTACAAGTCAAGGATTTTAAGTTGCTACCTTTCATTTCAGCGGCGAACAACGTATGGGACTTAGTAGTGGCAAGTAACTTGGTCACACGAGTTCCACATCGTCAACAAATCAATCAAAACGCTGGCAACCAAGTACCTTCGATCCGTGTTGTACATACCAATCCAAATCCAACACCTCGAACAGCGGAGCAACGAGCCGATCAAGCCTGGCGGTATTTCTTGTACATGAGACACTTAGGATTGTGCGGGATCTGTCGAACGGCGTGTGGAAAGTCGGATTGTAAAGGACCGGTAACAGGACCTTATGTGGCAGTACCAAGTCTAGAAGTCTTCAACCCGGGGCCTCGACCAAATCGCCGTCAAGAGCCGACCAATGGCACCAACTCCAGATCATCAGTTGGCAACCGTTTGTCAGCACAACCAGGAGCAGCGACCAACAAACCAGCTGGCCGACATCCTGGCCAAACGCCTCTTGTTGCCAGTGTGGGAGACAAACCGGATCTTTTCGCTGAGGAACTTGCTCGATACGAAGAAGCAGATCGTGTATTAGTGGCTCACATGACAAATGAAAAAGAGGATGGAAGGTGCGTTGAAGCCCCTGAATCACACACCAAATCAATCATTCTGAAATTGAAAATCAATGGGATTGACGTCCGTGCTCTTATCGACTGCGCAGCGGAAACAAATCTGATGGCGGATCGACTGTCAAGGCAAGCAAAAATTCCACGTCGACCGCTTGTAGCACCAGTTGAAGTTTGCCTGGCGATTGATGACAAAGAGGCAAGACCTTTTTTTTTCAAAGAGTTTTGCTTTGCCAATGTCGCATCGGCTGAACCTCCGTTACGTTTTGGATCCACCTTTTTCAAACTTGCACCGTTAGGAGAAAAGTTTGATGTCATTCTTGGGACGCCTTTTTTGGAAAAATACCACCTCGACGTATCAATGCGGGAGCGGACTGTTAAACATGTACCTACAAAGATTATCCTTAGAGAACCACAGGTGGCAATTGAAATGAAAAACCGTGTTAACAAATCAATGATATCATGTGTGATTCAGAACATGAAGCGAGTGCAGGAGTCAAGAGATTTGACAGAGTGTGAAGAGCAAGTGTTTAAAGAATTTGTTGAATTGTTTCCAGATGAACTACCACCGGTAGAGTCTGATGAAGAGGATGATTTTTTCCCTCCAGAAGGTCAGAGTGACTTGTCACAAGTTCATCACAAAATTGTTTTGACAGATCATGACGTGGTCATCAACGAAAAGCAGTATGCGTACCCTCAAAAGTATTGGAAGGCTTGGAGAAAGCTTATAGACCAGCACATAGCAGCAGGTCGTATTAGAAAATCAAAAAGCCAGTACGCATCTCCTTCTATGATCATTCCAAAGAAGGACGTGAATGCGTTGCCACGTTGGGTATGTGATTATAGGAAGTTGAACAAATATACCGTCAAAGACCGCTCACCATTGCCAAATATTGATGAGGCAGTGAGAATTGTAGGGAAAGGAAAAATCTTTTCAGTAATTGATCAAATTAATTCCTTTTTTCAGACAAAAATGAGAGAAGAAGATATTCCACTTACGGCGGTCAAAACTCCTTTTGGACTATTCAAGTGGATGGTCATGCCAATGGGGCTAACCAATGGGCCAGCCACTCATCAGGCACGCGTGGAGGAGGCATTAGGTGATTTGATTGGTGTGACATGTGTAGTGTATATTGATGATGTAGTGGTTTTTTCAGATTCTGTTGAAGAGCATGAATTACATGTTAGGGAAATTCTCAAGAGGTTGCAAGCTGCAAAGTTATACTGCTCGCCTTTGAAAAGTAAATTATTCAGAAAGAAAATCAATTTCTTAGGCCATGAGATCAGCGCTGACGGGATTTGCCCGGACGAAGAGAAAGTAGAGAAGGTTTCAAAATGGAGGACGCCAACATCTCAGAAACAATTGCTTCGTTTTTTAGGGACAGTTCAATTTATGAAGAAATTTGTTGATGGCTTGGCGCATTATGTTGGGACGTTATCACCATTGACCAGCACAAAGAAGAAAAACAAAGCTTTTAAATGGGGCAAGGACGAAGATCAAGCTTTTGAAAACATCAAACGGATAATGACAACGTTACCGGTTTTGAAAACATTGGATTATGAATCAGAGGATCCGGTATGGCTGTTTACTGACGCTAGTGGCCATGGGTTGGGCGCTGCGTTGTTCCAAGGTGCCGAGTGGGACAAGTCATCTCCAATCGCCTATGAGAGTAGGACAATGACGCCAGCGGAGAAGAACTATCCTGTGCATGAACAGGAGCTCTTAGCGGTGATCAACGCCCTTCAGAAGTGGAAGTTATTGCTTTTAGGACTGAAGATCAATGTAATGTCTGATCATCACTCACTTACACATTTACTAACTCAACGTAATTTAAGCCGAAGACAAGCACGATGGCTGTAGACGCTTTCTCAGTTCGACCTTGATTTCAAGTATTTGAAAGGTGAAGATAACACAGTTGCGGATGCACTTTCGCGGGTAGACAACGTAGCAACGTGTGAGGTCAAGACAACTTTTGACGACGAAACCTTAGCCAAGATCAAGAATGGATACGAATTCGACCATTTCTGTATGCGTCTACGGTCAACATTGCCATTACGACCAGGCACAGAAGAGAAAGACGGGCTGATTTTCTTAGACAACCGCTTAGTAATTCCTGATCTGGACGGGCTGAGGACAAAACTTATAGAGCAAGCTCATAATTCATTAGGTCACTTAGGTACCTTGAAAACGCTGCTGCAGATGAGAAACGAATTCTTCTGGCCGAATCTCACGAATGATGTCAAGACTTTTGTTGCACGTTGTGACACATGTCAAAGAACAAAAGCACGGACAACATTAACGTCAGGACGAATGCAAACAAGTGATGTTCCGCAAATCCCAATGGAACATATAGCTCTAGATTTCATTGGCCCGTTTCCTAAAGTCAAGAGTTATGACATGCTGCTTTCAGTCACTTGTCGCTTGTCTGGTTTCGTTTGGACAATCCCAGCCTGCCAAACGGATACGGCGGAGAGGACGGCACAAAGGGTGTTTGCTTCCTGGCTTGCTATTTTCAGAGCGCCGAAGACCATGATAGGTGATCGGGACAAGTTATGGACATCAAACTTTTGGCAAGAATTGCACAAATTTTTGCGCATCGAAGTTCATTTAACAACGGCATACCATCCTCAAAGCGATGGTCGTAGCGAAAAGTCAAATACAACCATTGTCCAAATTCTTCGACAACTGGTCGCATCAAGACATGGCAAATGGTTAGACTCCCTCCCATCCGTTGAGTTCGCTATTGTCAGCCGTGAGTACATATACATGTACCCAAAACTAACTTATAATATATAGATCCCACTTACCAACCTAATTACATGTGTATATAGCTTACAAAACACATGTAACTTGTAAATAGAACATATACAAATATCAATTACATATACATATACATTTAAAAACATATGTAATATGTAATAAAACACCAATTACACCTCATAACTCAGTGTCAAGAGTTAAAATGCTTATACTACATAAATCACATAGCATGTATATGTAATTATGTAGTATTGATAATAATCATAACTAATAGTAATGATTAAAACCTAAACCACTGTAGTGATACAAACAAATATCACTACAGTTAGGTTTGGAGAGAAGAGTATATAAACTCCTCCTCTCTCAGCCTTCAGAGAAATCCCCCCAAGCAATTATTACACTACACTTTTAAAGAACAATATTAAAGTTCTACAGAAGTACATATCAAGAGTCTTACAAAGATAAGACTAGTGATAACTTCTTACAAACTTTAATCAGTTCCTGATTAAAAGTAAGTAATACATTCCTTCACATCCTTCTGGATCTTCTACTTCCCCCAAGTAGAAATCAAACTAGGTTGGTGACCTCTAACAGCCCCAGGTTAGTGACCTTAAGAAGAACTTTCAGGTTGGTGACCATAAGAATAACCCAAGGTTAGTGACCATAAGAACAACTAGTTTGGTGATCTTCAACTCACCCTTTAACTCTGTCAACAGAAGATTAAAGGAGGGTCTTGGATCCAACCCTCAACCATTAATAATAAAATTAGTTATTAATTATAATCTCCTTTTAAGGAGTCAATTAACTGTAGTCTGTCTGGATTTGTCCCAACAGACTACTAGTTCTATTTCATTCTTTCTTTCATTTCTTTATTTCACTTGTAGATACTACATATATGAAATAAAGAATAAAGAGTTATTGAAATCCTACCTACAAATTGCCCAATTAGTGAGCCTAGAGTCCTCTTACTGAGCACCTACCCTCACATTTGGGGGCCTCATCGTGTTGAAACCCAATTTCAAACCTCAACTTTTACCAAAGCGTGAGCTTTCATACCTCTAGACAAAACATTAAAACCATTAAAAGTATAAAAATTACAAGTAATTGATTACCAATCACCCTACTCAACTCATAAAAATCACAACCTTGATACAAATAATCAAGTACTACATATAAAAAAACAAAACAATCATCAATAGGTTGAGCAGTGTGATTTAATTATCAAACACTTTACTATATACATAACAATACCATTTCATTGGAAAAATTCCAAGTAATCAACAATCCAAGGAATCTTGATTTTCTATTTTCTTCTCATCTTATCACACTTCTAAAAAATCCACTCTTATTGTTATCTTGTTTGTATATCTTGTAAGTAATACGGTGAAATACGTATTACGAGTATTTCTTATAAAGGACAGTACAGATCCGAGTGAACAGTTGAAACCGACGATTCGGGTATTCAATTACATATTACAAGACATCGAATTTGGAAAATCCAAAAGAGGAGCTTACGCAATCCACTCAACAAGGACCGACTCATATCTTAAACAACTCGATAACACAGGTCAGGTATCTTCAATTCCAGGATAATAGAGTGGACGAGCATTAGAAAAATCGGTAAAGGAACAGAATCGAAGGGGAAATCAAATCAGAATCGAAAATTCCGAGAATTCGCCAATTGGACCAAACAGAAATCCAAAAGAAAAAGGGTTAGTACTCCTTCGATTTATTGAAGCCACCAGGTTCTCTCTGTCTCCACTCATATCAATTGAGTCACAGAGGAACACACTGACCACCTTCTTCCATTAACCTTTCCACCAGATTGAGATTGTTCTAATCCAACTTACCACCGCGAACGAATCATCGATCGGAATTCTTTTGTAGCAACAATCACATTAGAAGATCAAGAGCTGCAAGAGACACGAGTAAGTCAGCAAAACAATTGATATTTTACTTATTCATTAATCTACAGATAGAATACTAACTGACATCACTTACATAGTGATTCTTCTTGAAAACCAGATCCGAAACGAGGCTAGTCAACGAATTCATTCATATAAGAACACCATCGATCGCGACTCGACTTGTTCCCCAGAAAGATTCTTTCACACTAAATCGGACTACTATCCTTCTTGTAATCACTCGATCAACTTCAAAAGACTTTTTAACTTTATTAAGGTTATTTATAAAATCAAAAGTAATTTTTTTTTTATAGTCTACGTTTTAGATCATTTAAATCCTTCTTCCATCTTCCCTTTTATCCATTCTTTCTTCCCCACAACCAAGTTCTTTCAAAAAAAAAAATCGTTATCTTACCAAGTCCAAATTAGAAGAAGTGATACTAAAATTTTTTTTTTTTCTTCTTTCATTTAAACTTCCTTTCTTGATCCAGTGTCTTTTCCCAATTTATTCAACTCACTTGACTTGGCCAACCACGGGACTCCTCAGCATCAACCAGCTGAAGCGAATCGTACGCACCAATCTACTCCTGCAATACAAGAATCAAACTTAGACGGTTCAGTATTAGATTTTGAGGACGCTTACGGAAACGTAACTCAAGAACCTATATTAGTCAACTCTACGACGACTACTCCGGCAGCCGATCCTCTAGCCAACATAGATATCGATTCTCCTGGCTCGGACGTTACTGCGAGAGATCAAGAGAGACCCCAAGGACCGCCACCAGACGTTATAGCAGCTCAGTACCAGAGTAAGTAGATCAAACTCTGACACTTGCTATCTAACAATTTCTAACAACTAAATAATTAATCAACTCTGATAAAATTTTTTTCTTCTCTCAAGTGAACAATAGACACCAAAGTCCCGGTCAGAACCAAGGACAACCAGTCCAACATACCGATCAAAGTAAGTCGAGAAAAACAACGTGACTTCTCGTACTTAGTCTAACTTCGTTTCTATACTAATCACGTGCGAAAATTCTTTTATCAATTTTTTTTTTCTTCTTCTTCCTCTCTCTTTATTCGTTTGATCCCCATCGAACAAATTCTATTTCATTACCATGTCTGCCAGGAGCTCCCAACCACCAAGTCGGGCAAGCTCAGCAAGCACACGTGAATCAAACAGGAGCAACCGCTCAATCAAACCAACCACACGAGGGACGCAAAGGACACCAGTGGGGGAACTATTCCCACCACTACCCAGCTCAGGTAAGCCAGACACCAAGATGCTTGAACGTCTTCATAAAGACAAAGCTAACGTGTTGATGTTAGACCCAACAACAACAGGCTGGGTACAACTACCAACCCAACTACCATCCCAACCTTCCGGCTCTGGTAGCCCAGTACCCTCCGGCTCCGTCACCCATGTACAACCCCCAGCCGACTTACCCAGCACACCCGCCTCCGGCGCACCGATCACACCAACCTACCCCGGGTGTAAGCTTAACTAAGCCCCTCTCGGACGAGCCAGTAGTCGAGAGAGGGGCTTAAATGGGACTCGCGTTTCATGGCGGGAGAGCTCCAGAAATTAAGTACCTTTATGTACTTTTCTGGAGCTCTCCTCAAATACTCATTGTGGGATTTCTCAAGGTTCAGATATGTGTAGCTTCATGAGAAGCTACACAACCTCGTACCACTTTCAGCAAGATTTGTTGGAAGTAAGGGTATTCAAAACGGATTTCCAGTTTGTTGCAATGTGTAGCTGGCTATTTCAGACCAGGAGGCTGAAATGGCAGCTTCGTCGGAAACTACCAATTTCTTGACAAAACACCACAAGGGTTTCGTCTTCGTAAAAACAATAAAGGACCTCGCGCCACCGGGATAAGTGTCCCTCGATATCCAAGGGTTTTGATGAATATCTTAAGGGTTTTAGCTTTTATCCATTTTGGCGGCAGTTTCGGCGAAGGACCAAACATCCAAATCTCGGTGAAGGCCAGTACAGGCCTGTACTGGCATGCTTAGGCTGTTACAGGAGGACGTAAGAAACCATTTGCGCAACGTTTCCTGAAAGCGTCACAGCTCTCAGTTGTTGATGAAAGTGGTACGAGGTTGTGTAGCTCCTCATGAAGGAGAACATACCTGAACCTTGAGAAATCCTACGGTGAGGAATTGAGGAGAGCTCCAGAAAAGTACATAAAGGCACTTAATTTCTGGAGCTCTCCCGCCATGAAACGCGAGTCCGATATAAGCCCCTCTGTGAGGGCGCGGCGAACGCGCTAGAGGGGCTTAGTTAAGCTTACCCCGGGTGCGAGCAACCAGCAACCTCTGCCTCCTCCACCTCCACTCTCATACCAACAAACGAGACACGCGGAGGAAGCGCGCCTTTGCCAAGTGATCATAGATCACAAACGCAACCTCGACGAGGCCCGTGTGGCGAACAACCACGCCAACTTTTGCCAAGTTTTAGGCATGGCGAAGGAGGCCCACAAGGAACTCAAGGAGTTCCTTGGGGGTCGTCGGTTCCGATCGAAAGTAGAGCAGGTAGCGGGATACAATCCCTACCAACTCAACCCTCGAACGATGGAACCTTTCGACCATCCGAGAGCCGGACCATCGAGCCAATGTCGCAAGCGAGCGAGGGACGACGAGATCGACGAGCTGGCCGAGAGTGCGTCGAATCTCTTGGACATGATTCTGGTGGTGAAACGTTTGAAGAAGGACGATTCGGATCCAGATCCGAAAGGCAAAGGGAAGGACAGGGAGCAGTAAGTATACTCCCACCTCCTATGTCTTCCTTCCACCATCATCCATCAGTTCTGAGTACTGAAACTCATTTCTCTGCTCCACCTCTAGATGAAAATCCCCCTATCCAACGATCTCCTTCTCTCAACTCTCTCAAGTTAGAAGAGGATGAGCTTGAACATGTAGATCATCAAAGGTTGTTCAACCAACCACATTTAATTTCCAATATTTCCTCTTCTGTCTCTGCTTCATCATCTCATTTAGAATTAGATGACCTTATCAGACGAAAAACACATGCAATTTACGAGAAAGTTGAACACTTGACACCCACTGTGAGATTGTTGAAAGAACAATGTGAGAAAAGTGAGCAAGTGAGAGTGAGAGAATTTCAATTAAATTGCCAATTACATAAAACATCATATGATGATGTTATGAATAATTTTTTAGAACTCAATGAACAAATTGTTAAAGTTAGAGAACTAGTCCAAGAATCTACTGACCAAAAACATACCAAATTATTTCAAGAAGAAATAGTGAACACATTAAATGAGCTGAAAGAACAAATAAATATAATTGAACATGAACCTAAAGATAAAGGAAAACAAAAACAAACTTCCTCCAACAATAAAGATGAGAAAATCATTACATCTGAGATACAAAGTTCAGAAGTAACACCAATGTATAGTCTGAATAAAACTCAGGCTTTGGTCATGCAAATCAGAGAACTACTACATAAAAGACTAGAGGAAGCAACACTGACAGCTTCTCAGCAGAATATGATTAAGCAAATAACTAATATAGCAAGTCAAATTGCCACTTGAATAAATGACAGTGAGAAAAGAACCTTATCAAAAATTAACGGGTATGATAAAACCTTTCATGAAACAATAAATAAAATGTCACAAGAGACAAATGAAAACAAACAAGTAATCAGAGAGACAAGTGATGCAATAGTAAGTGATTTAGCGGAAATAAAAAATGCAGTCAAACAAGTAGATACCAAAATTGATAAACAATTGAAGTTGCCAATTAAAGATCCCTACAACAAAATTGAAGAATTATTTAATAAGTTTGAAAAACACGAAAATCAAATGAATTTAACAATTGATAGATTGAAAGAAGAAGCAAGAGCAACAAAAATCCATGAGGATTTGAACCAACAACAGCAGCAATTTGAAAGCAGCATGATGAAATCATACCATGCATTACAAGAAAACATGAAAGATAACTATGAATGCTTACAAAAAGCATTAGTAAAGCAACAAGAAGAGCAATTCAACGCTTTTGCAGACCAACTGCTGAAAAGTCAAGAAATGTTAAATAACAGAATAATACAAAAGAATTCTGAAATACAACAACAACTAGTAAAAATGGATGATAATGCCAACAATGCCAGATTATCAATTATCCAAGAACTTAAACCTGGAATAATGAGTCATAATAATAACAATCCCATACAGAGAAATTCTACAATTCCACCAATAGTACACCAACAAATGGAGAATAACCAAGAAACCAATCCAAGAGTAGATCCTTCACTTAGAGGAGAAGCTAGATTCAGACAACACACAACAAACACAAGAGAAAACACGGTAAGCTACGTACAACCTCCAACTAGGAATAATGAATTGCAAAACTCACCAGCTCCTGAGAGAACTTTTGCAAGAGAGGATACAATTCAACCTGCTGAAAGGACCTTTACCAGAGAAAGAACATTCCCAGTACATGAAAGATCATTTTTTAGGGAGGATACTGCTCATACAATCATGTCTGAAAACACAAGATAAGACAAGTTAACCAAAGATTTAACTAAACTTTGGCCAACAGGCAGAGATTGGAAAAGGTTTAGTGGCAACGGAGAATATAATCATAATGATTATATTGATTGGTGTGACAGCTTGATTACAGACTTGAAGATGGACCCACTTGTTGTGGTCAGCCACTTGAGTACAGCCTTCACTGGAACAGCGGGACAGTGGTACATAGACAAGCGTAAAAGCAAAGGCTCAATGACATGGGATGAGTGGAAAGATGAAATCCATAAGAGGTTTGGTAATAATGTTTGGAGAAACAATATGGAAGATTTGTTCTTGAAAGACAAATTTGACGCCAATTTACATGCAGATCCAACAGCATGGTCGTTGAAACAAAAGAAAAGAATTGCAGCTTTTGATCCAGAATCTTCTGAGGAGAGAATTGTAAACAAAATATTAAACAAAGTTGACGGTGATGTCAGAACTGCAATCAAAAGTCAATTGACCACACCCTATGAATGGGATAATTTCTTACTGATATTCAAGGACATTTATGAGAATACAAGTATAATTAATAAGAGAAAGTACTTGAACAGGCCAAGGAAACCTTTTAGTGAAATAAAAGCCACTTTCAATAGTGATAGAATGCAAGGTCCCTCTAGTACAGAGGTTCAGCCAAGTACATCAGAGAAGAAACCTTTCAGAGCATGCCCAAATTGTGGAAACAAAGATCCAAAACATCAATGGAGAGGATGTAAAGATAAGAAAATTAATATGATTGAAGAAGATGAAGAAGATAGTGATCATATGAATGATGAATATGACTTTCAAGGCGGAAAATTATCAGATGAATCAACTTCAGACAGTGAGGGAGAAAATACTCATCAGCAACAAGATCTGTGCATGATTGATACTCATGAAAGTGATGAGAAAGACATCAACATACTGCAAGCAGAAGCAAATGTACCTCATTCCTGGAAGGATGACATGCAAATGGGAAACACAATTGATGCCAGATTACTAAAATCCAAACCAGCAGATGGAATGGCACACACACTAGGACATCACGCAATGGCTCGAGCACTAGTGAATAATTGTAAAGTGCCTATACTTCTAGACAGCGGAGCATCATGCTCAATCGTAGGAAAACATTTTCTCTCTGAGATTGTCCCAGACTGGCAGGATAAAATGATGCCTAGTAGCCATGTGAAATTCTCAGGAGTAGGCAGTAAACTACATGCTTTAGGAGTAATAAGTTTACCTGTCATATTTCCACATGTTAAACAATCAATCAGAATGCAAGCTGAATTTGTAGTAATGGAGAACGCCAACAACAAATACTTCATATTAGGTGCGGAGAATTTGAGCCAATATGGATTTGATATATTTCATAGTAAAGAGCGTTATTTTACTATTGGTAACAATAACAAAAGTATCAAGTTTGCTTTAATGCAACATCAAGAAATTTTAGCCATTAAACCTGACATTACAGTAGAAAGTGCAACAAATGAAGATACAAAGAAACTCAGAGATAAGATATTAGAAGCTCAATTTGGACCCAATCTTACTCATAGTCAAAAAGAGGACATAATCAAAATGGTAATTAAATACAAAGATCAATTTGGTTTAGGAGAACAGCCTCTGGGAGTTATTAAAAACCATCCTGTAACAATAGAACTGACAATTGATAAACCTTACCCTCCTATATTGAGGAAAGGCGCATATCCAGCTAGCCCAAGAAGTAGAAAAGAAATAGAGAAACATATTGAAGAACTACTTAGTATGGGTGTAATACGAAAAGTAGGTAGTGATGAAGAAGTTGATGTAACTTCGCCTGTTCTAATAGCATGGCATAATGATAAATCCAGACTTTGTGGAGACTTTAGAGCCCTTAATCAATATACAAAGCCTGATAGATACCCACTACCCAGGATAGATCAATCATTAACAAACCTCTTCAGAGCAAGACTCATTACTTTGATGGATATAATGAAAGGATTTCACCAAAACATAGTAGAAATCAATAGCAGAAAATATCTTAGAATCATATGTCATCTAGGGATATTTGAATATATCAGAATGCCCTTTGGAATAAAAAATGCTCCAGCTTTCTTCCAAAGAATGATGGACACAGAATTTTCAAAAGAACTACGAGAGGGATGGCTTAAAGTTTATATTGATGACCTTATTCTTTTTCATACAAGTTGGGAGGCACACATGGCATCCATGGAAATTGTATTGTTGAGAGCTAAAGCCATGGGTATGACAATATCTTTGAAGAAATGCCACTTTGGGTTTGAAGAATGCAAAGCTCTAGGACATCGTGTATCAGGCCTATGGGTAGCAGTAGACCAAAACTCTGTAGCAGCAGTACTACAAAAACCTTGTCCAAAAGACAAACAAGAACTAAGTTCATTTTTAGGTTTTACAAGCTATTACAGAGCTCACATTCCAAACTTTGGAATTATTACTCGTAGCCTCTACAAACTTTACGCTAAAGGTGTTGCCTTTGAAATGACAAAAGAAAGAATTGATGCGGTAAATAAAATAAAACAAATACTTACAACGGCACCAATCTTATTTCACCCTGACTTTGAGAAACCTTTTAAACTTTACGTAGATGCATCAATTGAAGGATTAGGAGCAGCACTCCATCAGACACAAATAATTGAAGGCAAACCAAAAGAAGGACCAATAGTTTTTATATCTAGAAAATTAACGGACACGGAAAGCAGATACTCTTCCCCACAGCTAGAGGCCTTAGCACTAGTTTGGGCATTAGAAAAATTACACTACTACCTTGATGGTAGCTACTTTGAAGTCATAACAGACTGTACTGGAGTAAGATCTTTAACAAACCTCAAATCTCCCAGCAGACACATGTTGAGATGGATGATGGCAATACAAGAGTATAAACCCTTCATGACAATTACTCATAGACCTGGAAAGTTTCACAACAATGCAGATGGACTTAGTAGAATGGCATTGCCAAATGACTCCAGCAACCCAGCATGGGAACCAGAAGAAATGGAAAGAGATATCCCTGTGATGGGGATTAGTTTATGTGAATTATCTGAGGAATTCTTCGATGAAGTAAAAACTAGCTATGAAAAAAATAGTAACACAGCCAAACTTACCAGAATATTGTCAGCACGAAACAATGATTTGAGCCTATCAAGCACACTTGAGCAGCCTTGGAAAGACGGACTAGCCCAAGGTAAGATTTCTCTTGAATCTGACTTGCTTTATTTCAGAGAGAAACATACTGCAGTTTTAGTAATAATAACTACAGAACATATTCAACAAACATTACATGTATGTCACGATGAATTTATGTCAGGACATCTGTCTGAGGACAGGACAGTGGACAGAATCAAGAGTACAGCTTGGTGGCCAAATTGGAGACAGGATGTTGAAGACTACGTAAAGACTTGCGAAAGATGCCAAAAAGCAAACAAAGCCACAGGTAAAAGATTTGGTTTACTTCAAAGAATAGAAGAACCAACATATGCCTGGGAAGTCATTAACATGGATTTTGTTACGGGTCTCCCACCATCATTGATTAACAATTACAACTGTGTATTAGTGATTGTAGACAGATTCTCAAAGAGAACAAGATTTTTACCATGCTACAAAGAAGCAACAGCAATAGATATTGCTCTACTATTCTGGGAAAGAATAATAAGTGACGTAGGATTACCACGAATAATCATCAGTGACAGAGACCCAAAATTTACATCTGAATTTTGGAAAAGCCTCCATACGCTCATTGGAACAACACTAGCCCTTTCTACAGCATACCATCCACAGACTGATGGACTAAGTGAAAGAAACATCAGTACCTTGACGGAAATAATTAGAAGATATTGCACTGAAGGACTTTCTTACACAGATAAAGATGGACACACACATGACTGGCATACCTTACTACCAGCTTTAGAATTGGCATATAATAGTAGTGTACATAGCACAACAGGAAAGAAACCTTTTGAGGTAGAAAGAGGCTATTGTCCAAGATTGCCAAAGGACCAGATCAAAAACAAGAATGTTGAATTTCATCCAACGTCACTAAGTTTCTTTGATATGCTAGGAAAAGCACGAGCTCGAGCAGCCCAATGCATTGAAGATGCTGTGACTTATAATCAAGAGAGATGGAATAAAACTCACAAAGAACCTAAGTTTGTAGTGGGAGAACAAGTACTACTCTCCACTACAAATTTCACTAATTTACAAGGACCAAAGAAACTCCAAGACCAGTTTGTAGGGCCTTTTATCATATTGAAGTTTCATGGTAGCAATGCAGTGGAAGTAGCATTAACTGAGGAATTTGGGAGAAAACACCCAGTTTTCCCAATTTCATTGATCAAGAAATTCCATGCTTCAGATAAGAGTAAATTCCCTGACAGAGAAATACCAAAGAAAACTCCCATCAGGTTTGAAACTGACGGAGAGAAAGTTTTTTCACATATTATAAAACAAAGAGAAACACAAGTTAATGGTAAATCTACAACTCTCTATCTTGTAAGATACAAAAATAGGAGTGCAGATGAAGATGAATGGCTGCCAGCTGATAAAGTACCCAACGGCAAGACAACCTTGAGGGATTTCAGAGCACAAAAAAGAGCTCATAAACCTTCTGAAAAGAAGTAATGACCTCCTTTGAGGGTGGGGAATGTCAGCCCTGAGTACATATACATGTACCCAAAACTAACTTATAATACACAAAATCCCACTTACCAACCTAATTACATGTGTATATAGCTTACAAAACACATGTAACTTGTAAATAGAACATATACAAACATCAATTACATATACATATACATTTAAAAACATATGTAATATGTAATAAAACACCAATTACACCTCATAACTCAGTGTCAAGAGTTAAAATGCTTATACTACATAAATTACATAGCAGGTATATGTAATCATGTAGTATTAATAATAATCATAATTAATAGTAATAATTAAACCCTAAACCACTGTAGTGATACAAACAAATATCACTACAGTTAGGTTTGGAGAGAAGAGTATATAAACTCCTCCTCTCTCAGCCTTCAGAGAAATCCCCCAAGCAATTATTACCCACTACTTTTAAAGAACAATTAAAGTTCAATTGAAGTAAAATATCAAGAGTCTTATACAAATAAGACTAGTGATAAGCTTCATCAACTTTAATCAGCTTCCTGATTAAAAGTAGGTAATACAATTCTTCATTCCTTTCTGGATCCTCTACTTCCCCTAAGTAGAAACCCAATCAAGGTTAGTGACCTCCAACAACTCCAGGCTAGTGACCTTAAGAAGAACTCCAGGCTGGTGACCTTAAGAACAACCCCAAGTTGGTGACTTTAAGAACAACCAGATTGGTGAACTAATTCACTCTTTGATCTGTTACAATAGAGATTAAAGGAAGGTCCAGGATCCAACCTTCATTATTATAATAACATCTTATTATAATTACTAAATCTCCTATTCAGGAGTCAATTAACTGAAGTCTGTCAGGGTTTACCCAAACAGTCTGTCAGTACCTTCCTTTTCCTCTTTCTTTTCTTTCTTTACTTCAATTTGTACTTACTACATAATTGAAATAAAGAAATTAAAATTGAGAAACCTACCATATAACCTTTAGTGAGCACTGAGTACTCCCACAAAGAGCACCCATCCCTCACATTTGGGGGCCTCATCGTGTTGAAACTCATATTTCAACCTCTACTTTTTACCAAAAGTGTGAGACATCATAGAACTAGACAATTCAAAACAAATCACTAATAACTTGGATTCTAAATTAGAACACTCCAAGTTATTCAACTACACAAACACAACATACTAGAAATTATATAATCAGATCATTGGAGCATTGTGATTAATCATCAACCATTTTTACCCAATCCATATTAACACCCTCAGCCAATTAAAAAAAAAAAAAAATTTTGTTCAATTCCTTTCTCTCACATTTTCATTCTACCATATTACAAAAAATTTTTTTTTGTAGCTAGTTTTTTTTTTTTTTTGTTGTTTTGTTTGATTTTCTTTGAGTGATACGCTGAGATAACTAATTCGAGTATTCCTTGAAGTTAAAAAGCCCGACTTCTAAAACTACAGAACCGACGAGTCGGGTAGTTACATACACAGGACATTGAATTTCAAAATATCCAGACAAAGAAAAAGACGATACATCCTTTTCAACATCAATCATATCACCGAACGAAAAGAACTATCAGTTTTAGGATATCAGAGTGGACGAGCGAATCGAAAATTAACAACAAAAGAAGAACCAGCGGGGAATTGGAATCAAAATCGAAATTTCGCCGATCGGACAAGCCAAAACAAACAAACCAGAAAGAAAGGCAGTGCTTGTATACACTGTAAGCCACATTTCCTTTATTATTTTTTTTCTTTCTTCTCCCTGACATATTAATTTCCAATAAGATTTTATTCCTTCCTTGAATTCTGCCCGACGAGTCAATTCAAGACCAAACGACGGCGAATAACGATCTAAATTATTTTCAAATTGATGAGTAAGAAGAACCAGATCATTTCCATCCTACTTACCACCGCAAAAGACATTAGCGAACGAACGACCTTGCACAACAACATACATAGATACCAATAGAAAAGTGAGTCAGCCAGTGATACTCATTGACCTATCTGGAGAAAGAAACTTACTACGTCATCTACACAGTGATCCTTCTAGAAACCCGCATCGGAAACGGAACCGACCAGCGATTTCTTTCGTATAAGAAGATCTACCCTTTCGATAGCGATCAATCCTTAGACAAGATTCTTCCACTCCGAGAACCTTGTTATCCTTACTTAAAACAATCATACAAACTCCGAAACCTTTTTCGAACTATCAAACTAGTAGTTTATATTAAAAGTAACTAGGAAACTTCTAATCTTATTCCAATACCTCTAATCCCTGAACATTAACCATTTCAAGAAGAACTAACAATTTTTTTTTCTTTTCGTTTCGTTTATTTTTTCTCATCTCGCTTCCATCCTACACATTTTTTTTTCTCTTTCCCTTCTTTCTTCAATCTCTTCCCTTCATCGTATTACCTATTGACGTGGATAGTGTCTTTCCCGCACATATTCAACTCTTTAGACCTCGCTAACCACGGCACACCAAACGAGCAATCCGGCCGTCAATCTGTAGGTGCAGACCGTACTCATCGCTCCACACCAGCAATCGACGGTTCTGTCCTTGACTTTGAGGACGCGTACGGTAACGTCACGCAGGAACCAATAGAGATCGAATCCACCGTAGCGACTCCGATCCCACAAGATCCGTTAGCCAACATAGACATTGACTCACCTGGCTCAGACGTAACCGCAAGAGACCAATCGCGAGCTCAAGGACCCCCTCCCGAAGCCTTAACAGCTCAGTACCATAGTAACTATATCTCCTTGAATATTTTTTTTTATTTGGTTCAATTCCTTTTTACATAAGTAAAAATATTGACTTTACAATTTATTTTCTAACCTAAAAAGATCAAGATCCGAATATCGGTCCGAATCAAGGACAGCAACAACACCAAGTACCAGGACCTCAAGTCCATCGTAAGTACAAGATACGTGGTTATTTTTCAACATCTATAAAAAAAAAAACTAATTAAAATCTTTTCTTTTTTTTTTTTTTACATTATATCTTTTTCACTACGACTATGTCTGCCAGAGAATCGCAACCACCAAGCCGAGCTAGCTCAATCAGCACAAGAGGCTCAGCAAAATCGCGACGGTCAGCCGAACCAAGAACAAGGAGCACGAGAGGGACACCAGTGGGGGAGTTATTCCCACCACTACCCAGCTCAGGTAAGCCAGACTTGAGTTTGGTTGATAGTTTAGAAAGTACTAACAAATTGACCTTAGACTCAACAACAACAGGCGGGGTATCACTACCAACCGCACTATCCTCCGAATCTAGCGGCACCGGTAGCTCAGTACCCACCGGCACCATCCCCAGCCTACAACCCCCAACCTCAATACCCTCCTCACCCTTCCCCGGTGTATCGACCCCAACAACCGACTCAAGGTTCGAGCAACCAACCCATGCCACCGCCTCCTCCTCCGCAACCGTCGTACCAGCAGACCCGCGAAGCCGAGGAAGCCCGACTCCGTCAGGCGATTATCGGTCTCAAGCAGAACCTAGACGAAGCCCGCGTTGCGAACAACAACGCGAACTTTCGACGAATCCTCGGTATGGCCAAGGAAGCCCACAAGGAACTCGAGGAGTTCCTTGGGGGCCGTCGTCATCGAACCAAGGTAGAGCAAGTAGCGAACTACAACCCCTACCATCTGAACCCACGAACGATGGAACCGTTCGAGAATCCACGAGCAGCCGGTCCATCCAGCCAACGCCGCAAGAGGGCTCGCGACGACGAGATCGATGCCTTAGCGGAGAACGCATCCAACTTACTGGACATGATCTTGGTAGTGAAACGGATGAAACAAGACGATTCCGACCCAGACCCGAAGGGGAAAGGGAAGGAGAGGGAGCGAGATCAGTAAGTATCTTGCCTCCTCCCAGTTCTGCTTTTCACCACCATCCATCAGTATTGTATACTGATACTCCTTTTACTGGCCCCCCTTTAGAGAGTGATTCCTCCAATTTACTATCTCCTTCAGTAGAATCTGTAAAGATGGGAGAAGTCGAGATAGGACAGGTAAACTATCAAGGGCTGTTCAACCAGCCGCATTCAGTTTCCAAATTTGATTCCAAAGTTTCCTCTTCATCAGTTTCTGTCTCAACTTCTCACTTAGACCTAGATGATCTTATTCGACGAAAAAGTTATGCAATTTATGAGAAAGTTGAACATTTAAATCCAACCCTGAACCTACTAAAACATCAAAGTGAGACAAGTGAGCAAGCGAGAGTGAAAGACTTCCAATCGACTTGCCAATTACATAAATCATCCTATGAGGATATTATGATTAAGTTTAAAGATTTGAGTGAGCAAGTAGCAGAAGTAAAAAAACTTTTTAGTGAGCTTGATATCAACAGATATCATAAAGAAGTACAAGATGAATTAACAAACAAATTTTCAGAATTAAAAACACACCTTGTTGAAGTTAGAAACCAAATAAGTTCATCTCAAACTGAAGAGAGCCCTAAAAGTAAAGGGAAGGGAAAGCAACAAATACCTTCCTCTGAAAATAAAGACAACAGTGCATCAACTTCTAATACAAGTCAAGAGGTTGCACCAGGAGAAAAAGAAATTCAGAACTCTGACGTTACTCCAATGTACAGCTTGAATAAAACCCAAGCTCTAGTATTACAAATTAGAGAAACTTTGAATAAGAGATATGAAGAAGCAACTCTAACAGCTTCTCAACAAAACATGATCAAACAAATGACCAACCTGGCCAGTCAAATTGCTACAAGGATTTCAGACAATGAGAGAAAGATCTCATTAAAATTTAGCAATTATGAAAAGAACTTCCAAGACGTAATCAATAAAATATCTCAAAATAGAAATGAAGATAAGGAAAGTATCAGAGAAATAAGTGATGCACTTGTAAGTGATTTAGCAGAAACAAAGATTGTGACCAAACAACTAGATGTCAAATTAGATAAACAATTGAAACTACCAATCAAAGACCCATACAATAAAATTGAAGAATTATTCAATAAATTTGAGAAACACGAAAGTCAAATGATTCAACAATTGATAAATTGAAAGAAGAAGCAAGAGCAAC
>NW_006768794.1:751240-754322 GCF_000204055.1 Melampsora larici-populina 98AG31 | reverse complement strand
TGAAAACCGTGTTACAAATCAATGATATCATGTGTGATTCAGAACATGAAGCGAGTGCAGGAGTCAAGAGATTTGACAGAGTGTGAAGAGCAAGTGTTTAAAGAATTTGTTGAATTGTTTCCAGATGAACTACCACCGGTAGAGTCTGATGAAGAGGATGATTTTTTCCCTCCAGAAGGTCAGAGTGACTTGTCACAAGTTCATCACAAAATTGTTTTGACAGATCATGACGTGGTCATCAACGAAAAGCAGTATGCGTACCCTCAAAAGTATTGGAAGGCTTGGAGAAAGCTTATAGACCAGCACATAGCAGCAGGTCGTATTAGAAAATCAAAAAGCCAGTACGCATCTCCTTCTATGATCATTCCAAAGAAGGACGTGAATGCGTTGCCACGTTGGGTATGTGATTATAGGAAGTTGAACAAATATACCGTCAAAGACCGCTCACCATTGCCAAATATTGATGAGGCAGTGAGAATTGTAGGGAAAGGAAAAATCTTTTCAGTAATTGATCAAATTAATTCCTTTTTTCAGACAAAAATGAGAGAAGAAGATATTCCACTTACGGCGGTCAAAACTCCTTTTGGACTATTCAAGTGGATGGTCATGCCAATGGGGCTAACCAATGGGCCAGCCACTCATCAGGCACGCGTGGAGGAGGCATTAGGTGATTTGATTGGTGTGACATGTGTAGTGTATATTGATGATGTAGTGGTTTTTTCAGATTCTGTTGAAGAGCATGAATTACATGTTAGGGAAATTCTCAAGAGGTTGCAAGCTGCAAAGTTATACTGCTCGCCTTTGAAAAGTAAATTATTCAGAAAGAAAATCAATTTCTTAGGCCATGAGATCAGCGCTGACGGGATTTGCCCGGACGAAGAGAAAGTAGAGAAGGTTTCAAAATGGAGGACGCCAACATCTCAGAAACAATTGCTTCGTTTTTTAGGGACAGTTCAATTTATGAAGAAATTTGTTGATGGCTTGGCGCATTATGTTGGGACGTTATCACCATTGACCAGCACAAAGAAGAAAAACAAAGCTTTTAAATGGGGCAAGGACGAAGATCAAGCTTTTGAAAACATCAAACGGATAATGACAACGTTACCGGTTTTGAAAACATTGGATTATGAATCAGAGGATCCGGTATGGCTGTTTACTGACGCTAGTGGCCATGGGTTGGGCGCTGCGTTGTTCCAAGGTGCCGAGTGGGACAAGTCATCTCCAATCGCCTATGAGAGTAGGACAATGACGCCAGCGGAGAAGAACTATCCTGTGCATGAACAGGAGCTCTTAGCGGTGATCAACGCCCTTCAGAAGTGGAAGTTATTGCTTTTAGGACTGAAGATCAATGTAATGTCTGATCATCACTCACTTACACATTTACTAACTCAACGTAATTTAAGCCGAAGACAAGCACGATGGCTGTAGACGCTTTCTCAGTTCGACCTTGATTTCAAGTATTTGAAAGGTGAAGATAACACAGTTGCGGATGCACTTTCGCGGGTAGACAACGTAGCAACGTGTGAGGTCAAGACAACTTTTGACGACGAAACCTTAGCCAAGATCAAGAATGGATACGAATTCGACCATTTCTGTATGCGTCTACGGTCAACATTGCCATTACGACCAGGCACAGAAGAGAAAGACGGGCTGATTTTCTTAGACAACCGCTTAGTAATTCCTGATCTGGACGGGCTGAGGACAAAACTGATAGAGCAAGTTCATAATTCATTAGGTCACTTAGGTACCTTGAAAACGCTGCTGCAGATGAGAAACGAATTCTTCTGGCCGAATCTCACGAATGATGTCAAGACTTTTGTTGCACGTTGTGACACATGTCAAAGAACAAAAGCACGGACAACATTAACGTCAGGACGAATGCAAACAAGTGATGTTCCGCAAATCCCAATGGAACATATAGCTCTAGATTTCATTGGCCCGTTTCCTAAAGTCAAGAGTTATGACATGCTGCTTTCAGTCACTTGTCGCTTGTCTGGTTTCGTTTGGACAATCCCAGCCTGCCAAACGGATACGGCGGAGAGGACGGCACAAAGGGTGTTTGCTTCCTGGCTTGCTATTTTCGGAGCGCCAAAGACCATGATAGGTGATCGGGACAAGTTATGGACATCAAACTTTTGGCAAGAATTGCACAAATTTTTGCGCATCGAAGTTCATTTAACAACGGCATACCATCCTCAAAGCGATGGTCGTAGCGAAAAGTCAAATAAAACCATTGTCCAAATTCTTCGACAACTGGTCGCATCAAGACATGGCAAATGGTTAGACTCCCTCCCATCCGTTGAGTTCGCTATTGTCAGCCGTGAGTACATATACATGTACCCAAAACTAACTTAGAGCATCTCCAATCGTTGGATTAACGGGGCGGATTAGTTAAATATTTAACTAAACCCGACCCGAAATTCACAGCCGTGAATCTTTAGGCCGGGGTTAGTTAAATATTCTTTAAAAATCTTCAAGCGGCGTCAAATTTACTCCCAGCTAACCCCGGCGTTAACTAACTCCACGACCCTTGATTTAACCCCGTCTCACCCTATCAAACCCTGCACCCACCTCACCAACACCCACACCACTCCACATCACTCTCACCACGCCTCATCACACACCTCATCAAACCTTCTCTTGATGGATGGATCCACTCCGAGTACTACACGAGCAGCCAGGACTCGATCACCCAACTGGACCGTTTTAGAAGACGAGCAATTGGCAATTTCGTGGGTCACTGTCAGCGAGAACACGATTCAATCAAATAATCAGTCTGGTGCGATATTCTATGGAAAGGTGGCTGAGCATTACAACGAAGCAGCCAAGAACCACAACTGGATCGAGCGGACAGATAAACAGGTCCAGAACCAGTGAGTTTATATGACTCACCTTTGACTTTGTGACCTTGAACTGATTGGATCTTTAGTTGGAAACCTCTGAACACCGCTACGTTGAAATTCTCCGCCATCTACTGGCCAATTGTCCGGAACCCTCCTAGCGGATCCGCTCCCAGCGACTTCATGAGTATAGCTAAGAAGGAGTACTTTAATCAAACTAAGGAGGTGTTTGAAGATGAGGT
>NW_006768794.1:739673-742264 GCF_000204055.1 Melampsora larici-populina 98AG31 | reverse complement strand
TTAGAGTTTTTTCAGACCAACTATTGAAGAACCAAGAAATGTTCAATAACAGGATATTACAAAAGAATACTGAAATACAACAACAGCTAATAAAAATGGATGATAATGCCAACAGTGCCAGATTATCAATTATTCAAGAACTTAAACCTGGAATAACAAGTCAAAGTAATAACAATCCCACACAGAGGAATTTTTCCAGTCCACCGGTGGTACACCAGCAAATGGAGAACAACTATGAAAACAATCCAAGAGTAGACCCTTCACTTAGAGGAGAAGCTAGATTTAGACAACACACAGCAAACACAAGAGAAAACACGGTGAACTATGTAGAACCTCAAATTAGAAATAATGAATTGCGGAATTCACCAGTTCCTGAGAGAGTTTTTGCAAGAGAAGACACAATTCAACCTACTGAAAGAAATTTTACCAGAGAAAGGACATTTCCAGCACATGAAAGACCATTTGTAAGAGAAGATACTGCCCATACAGTCATGTCTGAAGCTACACGAGAAGACAAGTTAACCAAAGCTTTAACTAAACTTTGGCCAACAGGGAGAGATTGGAAAAGATTTAGTGGCGACGGAGAGTATAATCATAATGATTATATTGATTGGTGTGACAGCTTGATCACAGACCTGAAGATGGACCCACTTGTTGTGGTCAGCCACTTGAGTACAGCTTTCACTGGAACAGCAGGACAGTGGTACATAGATAAGCGTAAAAGCAAAGGCTCAATGACATGGGACGAGTGGAAAGATGAAATCCATAAGAGGTTTGGTAATAATGTTTGGAGAAACAATATGGAAGATTTGTTCTTGAAAGACAAATTTGACGCCAATGTACATGCAGATCCAACAGCATGGTCTTTGAAACAAAAGAAAAGAATTGCAGCTTTTGATCCAGAATCTTCTGAGGAAAGAATTGTAAACAAAATCTTAAACAAAGTTGACGGTGATGTCAGAACAGCAATCAAAAGTCAATTGACCACACCCTATGAATGGGATAATTTCTTACTAATATTCAAGGACATTTATGAGAATACTAGTATAATAAATAAGAGAAAATACTTGAACAGGCCAAGGAGACCTTTTAATGAAATTAAAGCTACTTTCAATAGTGATAGGATGCAAGGTCCCTCTAGTACAAAGGTTCAGCCAAGTACAGCGGAGAAGAAGCCTTTCAGAGCATGCCCAAATTGTGGAA
The DNA here is from genome assembly GCF_000204055.1 of Melampsora larici-populina 98AG31. Lineage (NCBI taxonomy): Eukaryota > Fungi > Basidiomycota > Pucciniomycetes > Pucciniales > Melampsoraceae > Melampsora > Melampsora laricis-populina. The sequence goes on along the minus strand of NW_006768794.1, from coordinate 741,061 downwards.
ACAAAGATCCAAAACATCAATGGAGAGGATGTAAGGATAAGAAAATTAATATGATTGAAGAAGATGAAGAAGATAGTGATCATATGAATGATGAATATGATTTTCAAGGCGGGAAATTATCAGATGAATCAACTTCAGAAAGTGAAGGAGAAAATACTCATCAGCAACAAGATGTGTGCATGATTGAGACTCTTGAAAATGATGAGAAAGACATCAACATACTGCAAGCAGAGGCAAATGTACCTCATTCCTGGCAGGATGACATGCAGATGGGAAACACAATTGATGCCAGATTACTAAAATCCAAACCAGCAGATGGAATGGCACACACACTAGGACATCACGCAATGGCTCGAGCACTAGTGAATAATTCTAAAGTACCTATACTTCTAGACAGCGGAGCATCATGCTCAATTGTAGGAAAACATTTTCTCTCTGAGATTGTCCCAGACTGGCAAGACAAAATGATGCCTAGTAGCCATGTGAAATTCTCAGGAGTGGGCAGTAAACTACATGCTTTAGGAGTAATAAGTTTACCTGTCATATTTCCACATGTTAAACAATCAATCAGAATACAAGCTGAATTTGTAGTAATGGAGAACGCAAACAATAAATACTTCATATTAGGTGCAGAGAATTTGAGCCAATATGGATTTGATATATTTCATAGTAAAGAACGTTATTTTACTATTGGTAACAATAACAAAAGTATTAAGTTTGCTTTAATGCAACATCAAGAAATTTTAACCATTAAACCTGACATTACAGTAGAAAGTGCAACAAATGAAGATACAAAGAAACTTAGAGATAAGATATTAGAAGCTCAATTTGGACCCAATCTTACTCATAGCCAAAAAGAGGACATAATCAAAATGGTAATTAAATACAAAGATCAATTTGGTTTAGGAGAACAGCCTCTGGGAGTTATTAAAAACCATCCCGTAACAATAGAACTGACAATTGATAAACCTTACCCTCCTATATTGAGGAAAGGCGCGTATCCAGCTAGCCCAAGAAGTAGAAAAGAAATAGAAAAACATATTGAAGAACTACTTAGTATGGGTGTAATACGAAAAGTAGGTAGTGATGAAGAAGTTGATGTAACTTCGCCTGTTCTAATAGCATGGCATAATGATAAATCCAGACTTTGTGGAGACTTTAGAGCCCTTAATCAATATACCAAGCCTGATAGATACCCACTACCGAGGATAGACCAATCATTAACAAACCTCTTCAGAGCAAGACTCATTACTTTGATGGATATAATGAAAGGATTTCACCAAAACATAGTGGAAATCAATAGCAGAAAATACCTTAGAATCATATGTCATCTAGGGATATTTGAATACATCAGAATGCCCTTGGGAATAAAAATGCTCCAGCTTCTT
>NW_006768794.1:714445-739573 GCF_000204055.1 Melampsora larici-populina 98AG31 | reverse complement strand
ACTTCTCCCGACTTATGTCCAGATGAAGAGTCCAAAGCTGTTTTAAAGTTGATGAAAAGTAGATTGTTGAAGAAGTACTCAAATGATGAAGAGGGTCAAGCTGATGATTAGATTAGTAGTTTAAACTTAACCTCAATAGTTTTTATTAGTTGTATCCGATTTAGTGGATCTCATCTCATCTCATGTTTTACACTTTTATTTTTTTTGTTCACTCGATTTTTTTTGTTCTATCGATTTGGCTGCTCAATACTATAGCTGAAATACAAGTCATTTTCATGTATGCTTTTAACACTTGGCATCTAACAACTTGGCATGTGAGAGAATATGAAAATAAGAAAGATACACAATCCATCTTCATGAGATATGTGAAATCGAGACAAACTACATGATAACAAGTTAGTAAAACTTGTAGGAAGTGATGAGTTCCTAATCATTACGACCAGAGCCCCGTTTCATCCACATCGCCGTCTTGAGATCATTCATCAAGCGTAAGTGTCGATCACGATCTCGTAGTTGTGACATGGTAACATAGTACTCAGCAAGCGTATAAGATAACTGTGGATCGACTCGATTTGGATGGATTCTAAGGCCGTGTTTTGTCCGATAGTCTATGGTGACTTGATCAAGTTCACCACGATCCTCTACAACCATGTTGTGGAGGATGATGCAACATAAGATCACCTCAGTCATTTCCTTGAGACTCCAAAGCCGACATGGTTGAGTTAAGATATGCCATCTCGCTTGAAGCACACCAAAAGCGCGCTCGATATCTTTCCTCAGCGCTTCCTGCAGCTTGCAGAAATGTCGACTCGCTTCATCCAAAGGTTTTTGAATGGATTTGATGAGGACGGGCCAGGGAGGATAGATCCCATCTGCTAGATAGTATCCACGAGTGTAATGGTTCCCATTCACCTCAAAATGGACTTGATCTTCAGAACCTGGAGGGTAGAATCATTCAGATCTATCCTACATAATGTAATGCGAAAAACCTACCATTGATGAATGAATCAAACAACGGACTCTTCTGTAAGACATTAATATCATTTAGAGCTCCTGGTGTCCCAAAGAAGGCATGCCAGATACGTAGGTTTTTTGAAGCAACAGCCTCCAGTATAACTGAGGTTCCTTTTTCTTTCCCCTCGTACTGACCAGCCCACGCTTGAGGGCAGTTCTTCCAAAGCCAGTGCATGCCATCTATACTCCCTTTACATCCTGGGAAGCCTCTCATTTCATTTTCCTTCAGTATTACTTCCAGCTCTTCAGAGTTTGGAGGTCGTAGATATTCTTTTCCATAAATCTCGATGATATCATGTACAAAATGTTTTAAACATTCTACTGCAGTACTTTCTCCAATTTTCAAGTAATCATCTAAACCATCAGCAGCAGTTCCATACGCCAACTGTCTCAGTGCAGCGGTGATCTTCTGGGTTGTTGAAAGTCCTAGTTGCAGACAGCAATCCTATATGAAATGTAGATATTAAATTAGATTGAAGAAACTTTTGGAAGATTTAGATTTGGATAAACTTACACGGCGTTGTATCCAGTATATGCTGTGTCCTTGCAGGTCAGTAGCCAGTCTCTGAAATAGTTCTGGACTCATCCGGAACCGTCTTTCAAATAAATGGTGTGGATACAACGGCGATTCGACAAAGTAATCCTCTTGAAGAAGTTTATCGGCAGCAATTCGATCGCGTTGAATCCGTGCACGTGTGTTCTGATGGCTGGGTGTAGATGGATTGTTGATGAGATCCATGATCAACTGATCATAATCTTCATCTTTGAGTTCTTCATCAATTGATTTCAAGTGTTGTTCTAAAACAGACGATGCGTCCATTGAGAAGATGATTTGAGTTTGGGCTTCAAAAAGAATTGTGTAGCCTCAAACTAAAGCCAACGGTTGTGGGCACAGTCTGTATATTTGGATTAACTAGGATTAACTCCATCCTTACAGACAACGACTGTGGGAACTGGCTTTAGTTTAGTTGACCCTGACTAAAGGTCTCTAAGTTTACCCACGCTAAAGCCAAATTTGACGCCAACGATTGGAGATGCTCTTATAATATATAGATCCCACTTACCAACCTAATTACATGTGTATATAGCTTACAAAACACATGTAACTTGTAAATAGAACATATACAAATATCAATTACATATACATATACATTTAAAAACATATGTAATATGTAATAAAACACCAATTACACCTCATAACTCAGTGTCAAGAGTTAAAATGCTTATACTACATAAATTACATAGCATGTATATGTAATTATGTAGTATTGATAATAATCATAACTAATAGTAATGATTAAAACCTAAACCACTGTAGTGATACAAACAAATATCACTACAGTTAGGTTTGGAGAGAAGAGTATATAAACTCCTCCTCTCTCAGCCTTCAGAGAAATCCCCCCAAGCAATTATTACACTACACTTTTAAAGAACAATATTAAAGTTCTACAGAAGTACATATCAAGAGTCTTACAAAGATAAGACTAGTGATAACTTCTTACAAACTTTAATCAGTTCCTGATTAAAAGTAAGTAATACATTCCTTCACATCCCTCTGGCTCCTCTACTTCCCCCAAGTAGAAATCAAACTAGGTTGGTGACCTCTAACAGCCCCAGGTTAGTGACCTTAAGAAGAACTTTCAGGTTGGTGACCATAAGAACAACTAGTTTGGTGATCTTCAACTCACCCTTTAACTCTGTCAACAGAAGATTAAAGGAGGGTCTTGGATCCAACCCTCAACCATTAATAATAAAATTAGTTATTAATTATAATCTCCTTTTAAGGAGTCAATTAACTGTAGTCTGTCTGGATTTGTCCCAACAGACTACTAGTTCTATTTCATTCTTTCTTTCATTTCTTTATTTCACTTGTAGATACTACATATATGAAATAAAGAATAAAGAGTTATTGAAATCCTACCTACAAATTGCCCAATTAGTGAGCCTAGAGTCCTCTTACTGAGCACCTACCCTCACAGCTATCAACACGGCGGTCAACGTGTCGACGGGAATCTCTCCATTCGATTTCGTTTACGGTAGAAAACCGCGCTTATTTCCTGTAGAATCATCAGCACAAACCGTAAGTCCCAATGTCTCCAGCTGGATTACAAAACGTCAAGCTGTGTGGGCAGAAGCACGCGACCGCTTGTGGACAAGCCGTATTTCCCAAGCAATCCATTACAATAGTCGTCGACGGGATGGAGAAACACTTGTAGTGGATGACTGGGTTCTTATCGACAGCAAGGATAGACAACAGATTGTCGGTGGACCCGGAAGGCCAACATCAAAATTGCGACCACGATATGATGGACCGTATCAAGTGGTTGAATGTTTCAATGACGGACGTAACTTCAAGCTGAAACTCAACAAAGACAACAACTCACACCCAGTATTTCATATTTCGAAGCTGAAGAAGTACAAGGGAGATGGTGTTGGGGAAGCGCAGGAAGGGGCACGTATGTGACCAAAGTGTCAAAGTAAGTCCCACCTTAATTAGTATGCACCGCCAAAGACTACCCCCCAAAAATCGTTTTCAAAACAACTCCTTGGCCACGCCTGTGAGCACCGCACAATGTTTGTTTTGTTTGTAATTTCAGATGAACACGACACCGAGGAGAAGGGGTAGGAGGTTGGCAAGTACTCAAGACGTATCAATTCATCTCAAGATAATTTATATTCACCTCAAGATAAAAATTTACTTCAAGATATTCTCAAATGATTGACATGATTATGATTTCTTTGATTCTTTTTTTTCCTTTTCTCTTTTTTTTCTTTTCAACACATTGCAAAATTTTTAGGGGCGAGTTATGCCATTTTTTTCTTTCTCAATATTTTAGTTCAAGTGCCTTTCAACAAAAAACATAAACTAGGAGATTTTCAAGGATTATTTGGTAGATTTTTTTAGGTGGGGAGGGATGTAAGGATACATATACCATGGGTTTAGACAGGTTGCTCTTGCTTACTCACAACTAGCCCTGGCTCCACGTTGGGTTCTCTTCTCTTCACGAACCCCGACTGGAGCTAGGTAAGAGTTATTATCATTCTATCTTATTTCATTTATACATTGTTCTGATTGTTGTTTATGTTCTTGACGAACCCCGACTGGAGCTAGCTAGACACATTGTAACACAGACAAGAGTTCTAGATATGTTTCCAGTGGTTACAGAACCACCGTGAGAGCTTTCGAGAGTTTGGTGAAGGTTCTTACTAGGAACCTTACACTCATCTGCTCAGGCCACGTTTTCCATTTAATCAGATGATGAGCCAGAAGAAAACCTGAGGAAATTTGAAATAAATTTGAAAACAAACTGGAAGCTAGCTTGGAGAAACCTCAAAAGTTCTGCTGCTCACATCAATGTGAGCTCCTATTTCCCCCCCTGTGATGTCTGCATTTGTCATAGCATCTTATGTTTTTTGTTCTCTACTTCCTATGTATAAATTTCACTCTTGTCCAAATGCAGCGCATGAGAGTTGCAACCATGATAAGCAAAGTGTTGACCTATGTATTGCAAATTTATCCATATAGAAGACCCAAATGTTTGCGTGCTTTATTTGTTTTGTCACTCAATCATTCTTGTGTCTTACTTTGGTACCTTCAGACAGGTGCACATGCTTCCTTCATCACTCATCAGTGATTGTTAGCCATAGCGCTCATTGACATCACAAACTCGTGATCAGTTCACGTCTGCATTCCCTATTTTATTAATAATGTTTGGAAAATTTGAAATTTTGGACCTTCAAGATCCAATGTTACAAACAACATCTTGTGTGACTTGTTTTTGCCAACATCTAAGAGAATGGAATGTCTGTAAAATTTCACTTTCTCCCGGGAAAAGTGCAATTTTCCAGACATCACTTTTTCGGGAGATTATTGCTTGCAAAATGATGTTTGGGAAAATCTCATGTGCCATAAAAGATGACAAAAAGATCTAAATCTTTCAATGACCATCTCATCCAGAAGATTCAACTGTTGTTCCAGATTGCCTTCCACCTAAGGGGAGCAAGTTCAACTGACTTGCCCTGTACAAACAGTATTCATGATGAATGCGAGGGTTTTGAAAGACATTCGAGAAGCTTACTCCTGCGAGTGTCTTGGAAAAGTCAGAAGTCGGCCTGCTTGCTTGAGATCACCAAATACACTGCTACATGTGAAAATCATGGGATCTTACTTGCAAAGGATCGTATGGGTCGGAATGAGGGGTATAACAGGATCTTATCAAATCCATTCTAATTTTGACGCGAATTGATCCTCATGTTGAAAGTTCTTTAACACAGAGCAATATGACAATTAAAATTGAACTACGCGTGTTTGCAACAAATTGGCATGGTTTTTTTGCTGATCGTCAGATCGTACAGGGAGAGAAGGAATGTACAATGTTTTTACGGATTTTGATACAAGTTTTTGTGCGAAAGAAAAAAAAGATGCTTCTACATCGAACACGGCAAAAAAACATAGGAAGGACATGAAAGTGTTATCGACGATACAATGAAATCAACAAGTCGCCATCAAATCAAAGATTCAATTGTGTAGAATCTAGTAGAAATAGATGTGGAAGCGGTCAAGATCATTGGCCTGTGGTTTGGGTGTCTACAGGGTCAGTGGTAGTTTTGGCATCAGGCTTTTCGGTGGGAGTCTGAGTTTCTGGCTTCTTGGTGGCAGTCGAGGTGGTTGGCTTCTTGGTGGCGGTAGGATCACTATCAGCTGACTTGGTAGACGAGGCATCGGATTTCTTGGAGTCTGAGTCACTAGAAGCCTTGATGTCAAAAGAGGGCTTCTTGCCTGCGGGAAACTTGCTAGCAGCAAGTTGCATGAAAGCCTCGTGAGTGGCACGAGCACTTTTGCGTTGGTCACTTTGGTCAAGGGTTTGTTGTAAATGATGGAGAAGTTGAGCGATCTCGTCTGCAGTAGGTAAACTTCCACCAGCCATCTTAGCTTCGGCGAATGCTTTGACCATCTTCAAGAATCCATTGGCAAATCTTCGGACATCAGAATCTTTGAATTTAGGAGCTTCAGCTGTTGAACCTGAAGTTGAAGCAGTCATTTCTTGACGAGTACTGAGCCTAAGATAGTGTACAATTCGACAGATGAGTTAAAGATTCAAGTCAAAATAAAACAAGAAGCTAACTTTGGAGCGGAGTCAGACTTTGGAGCGGAGTCAGACTTTGGGGCGGAGTCGGATCCAGAAAGCTTGCTTTCAGCAAGACCATCAATAGCCGCTTTGGTCGCTTGTGCATGGGCCACAGGATCGTCCCCTCCTTCTTTCATCGCTTTCTTCAAGGCGGCAGTAAGCTCACCGCTAGTTGGCATCTTTTTACCAGCTTCTGCGACTTTTGAGTATTTAGCAATCGTGTCAGCCAAATCCGCCGAGAGTCTTTTGATGATGATATTGACCAGAAAAGGTGGAACTTTTTGTTGCTGTTGTGATTGTTGTCCGACTTGTCCGACTCCCATCATGCGTTTCTCGAAGCTGAAGAGTGTGGTATTTCAGTCAGAATGGAGCATTTGAAAGTTGGAATCTAGAAATATTTATGACATACCTTTTGCCTGTAGCTTCGTTCGATGAAGCAAACCAGTCAGATTGTCGTTTATAGATCGCACTGTTACACCAACAAGAAGGAAGAAGGTCAGTGGTTGGATGTTTACAAATGTATGACAGGAGACATTGCGTACTTGGAGTTTGTTGGCACGGCACCAGCTGTTGCTCCCTCTAGCATAGCAAAGGCAGAGATAGCGACGGTGACAAGAGAAAAAATGGAAAGCATTTTTTGATGGAGATGAAGTTCAAAGATGTTAACAAAAAAGAAATTTGAAAAGATGTAGTCCTGCCAGGGAAGTGTGAAGAAGTAAAGTGCTGGAAAAACAAAAGATCTATGCTCGTTGCTTGGAAAGAAGAGATGCGGTGGTGATAGTAAATAAAAATCACCAACATACCTGAGGTTTTATAGCTTTTGAAGTGTGTTAAAATTTGCCGCGAAAGACCCAGTGCTCAGCATGGTGCGCTTCGTCCAACCAGATTGTATCGCCCGAAGTATGTAAAGAGATTACCCTATCACAGAAAGTGGCATGGGTCTACTAACCTTACAGGGGCCTCAAAGTCATCGGCATCACAGGAAGGCTACTCGAGCTGAGATTTAATCACTTCATCTCCCTAGGAAAATCCATATCTGGTAGAGAGTACCACCCAATCGATTTAGTGACGGGGTTCGACGGTGATCTTTTAATGAAAGCTTCTTTAAGAGTATCACTTGAAGGGTTGAAAAACCCTTCTGCCCAGATCCACCTCAGATATGCTGACCAGTGGAGTAAGTGCTCCCTTATTTCCCTTTGATTTGCCCTCGTCATCCGAATGTTCCAATCATGCTTTCATAACCTCACAAACACTCATGGTCAATTTTCCTGACGCGGGATCTTTCAATCATGAGTTTAACAAATACCGCCAAATGCAAATACCGATAAATGCTCACCATTCGAGTAAGTGCTCCCTTTTACCCTTTGATCTGCCCTTATCATCCGAATGCTCCAACCATGCTGTCATAGTCTCGCAAAAAATCAAGAACTAATTTGTTCAGGCAGGATACCTTCCAATCATAAGTTTAACAAGTACCCAGGGTTCTTTGAGACAATCATCCTGGCTATATGACTGTGGTCAAAATGGCGTGTCACGGGCGCGCTCTTTCTTCGGAGGACGTGCCCTTGCTTAAAACCTAAGTTGAAGTCATCAAAAGACATGGGACCGAGTTCTTCTTCAACCATGAATTGAAGCTAGATCCTCGTTCACGTTATATAAAGCTTTGCATCATGACACCTGTGCACACTGACCAAGTGGGCGCCCATTTGCCAGATCCCACATCTCCAACATTTAGAATCCTGCCCAAAAAATTGAACACATACCGTCAAAATCTTACCCTTCATAGGGAAGAGCATTTTCATACGTATTTTTCTTTCTTGAACACCTTGGCATGAAACAGTTCTCCAGATGGAAAACAATAGATTAATCTTCCTTCTGATTCAGATTGTCACATCAATCAATGCAATCATTCGAAATGAGATCAATACAATGCCAATCAAATCGGATCAATAAAGTCTTCAACCTCAACCTCACTCTCATTCCATAAGTCAAAAGTCAAAACTCATTGTGAATGGAGTTTCAGGATGCATAAGTTTTTGGTGGTAATCAAAACATCGAGCACACATGTACAGCAGTGAACTGAATGATCTTCAATCAGCTTGATGTTTCAAGGTGAGTTAGGTGTGGACTCTGAGCTATACAAGGTTCTGCCGAGTTACAGTATACGGAACGAAAATTCCAAAATCACCTGTCTGGAAACAAAAGCCATCCACTATGTAAGTCATTCTGACATCAAGAATGCATATGTATGGTAGTGGCAGTGCTGTGACTTTTGAAGGGCCAAGACTGGCAAGGTTTCAAAATGGACGCGATATGATACAGGATTACTGACACATGAAAGGTGATCGGGCAGCAATGAATCTTACGACTCCCTTCGCCCATCAAAAAAGAGGAGAAAAAACAATTCACACAATGAACTTATTATACATCAGTCGAAGATTTTTCTGATTTCACTTTCCGTTCACGTTCGTCACGTTCTAGTAAACTGGATACATCAGGTGCTACAATAAATTTCTTGTTGGTAGGTCCTAGTACAAACATCGCTCTTAAGCTACTCTCTGGCTTAGGATCTATGACAGCTACTTCTTGATGAAATGTGGGCTGTGCAGCCGGTAAGACCTGAAGATAGTCGAGTAATTCGATAATCAGTAAGCATATCGTATGTGAGCAATTCAAAATGAATATATGACGTACATCATAAGCTACTTCACCAATCAACATCTGAACCCTTCCGCTCCGTCTGATGACCAATTCTCCAATTTGACCTTCGACAGGCTTATCTTCTTCACCGAGAGGCACACCAGGGCAATCATCTCGACGTCCACCTTTTCCCCAACCCGCCCAATCATCTACTTGTGGTTTCTTCTTCTTCAATAGCTTCTTGCGTGCAGGTACAGTGGTGGCTGCATCGGCTGCTGGATCTGTAGGTGGGTTGAGGGCAATATCTGACGCCTTACGAAACTGGGGAAAGTGACGAGGAAATTGAAAGATGTATAATGGTGGACCGCTTTTCGAACTTGAACTCGTGGTGTTGGTATCAGGCTGTAATTTCAAAGAGGAAGTCATCAGTTTAATATAAGATGTGAAAGGCATTAAGCAAAAATCCACTTGCTGTTTGCCTGATCTGTGCTGCAACTGTTGCCATTTCTTCTATCTGTTCAAGTTTCAGTTTCACATCTGATTTCATCGCCTCCAAGGTTTGTTCCTCTACAGTTTCGCTCTTGACCACTGATTCTGTAGCAGTAATAGTACTAGCACGAGTGACAGCAGGTGTAACAGAACCAGAGAACAAAGCTGGTGAATTAGTCGATCTTGAACCATTAGGTTTCAAATCATCTCCTAAACCTTCAATCACAGGTTTCTCGTCTTCTGATTTCAATTTAAGTTCAGCAAGTTTCCTTAATTTCGCATCTCTTTCTGCCATTAATCTTTCTCTTTCTGCAATTCGATTCGGATCCCAAGGTAAAGTGAGAGGAGCCATTGGATGTTCATTAGAGATATCATTTAAATCAGCTACTTTTCCTCTATCTCCTTCACCTTCATCTCCATCCATCTCATCTTCAGGATTTTCATCAATATCAGAATAAAGATCAAACATATCACTCGGTCCACCATCCCATGGTGTAACTGATCCACTTTGTGCTCGACTTGAAGGTCCAGTGGATGTCACCGAATTATCAATCTTTCGCATTCCACTTCTTGTTGGTCCTTGTATACGACCAGTCCTCGGTCCACCTTCTGCAGGACCCATAGCAAATGCACCACTAGCAGTCATCACAATCTCAGCTCTACCTCTTCCACCCCTTTCAGCACCTCTTCCTCTTCCTCTACCACGACCTCTAGAACTTGATTGATCATGACTATCTAAATCGATTGGTTCAACCTTTTCAACTCGTTTTACCATCCGTGGTTTAAACTTTGAAGGAGCCGTTGTAACAGATGCATCAGAAGGGTTTACAGATATTGGTCGATTAGATGTGAAATTCCCAGGTGGATCATTCGAATCGGGTGGAGGTATTGGTGGAACTGATTCCGAAATCGCTCCTCGTCCTCTTCCTCGTCCTCTTCCCCGACCACCACGTCCTCCTCTTGCAAAGGTTGCTCCAGGTAATTCTGACATCTGGATTAAGATTTACTGATTAAAAGGTTTTGGTGGAGTTTGTCGGAGAGTGGTCGCGCTATAAAATTTTTCTTGCAGGATTGTGATCCGATCAACACCGCGGATGTTTGTAACATGAGTCACGGGTCCGGGGTGGCTTGGCGGATCTTGGAGAGGGTTAGGTTTGAGCTGACTTTTGGACAGGATTTTACGTTGGTGAACACGATTTAAGCATATGAGATGATTATGCGTATATGAGGTGATGACTGACCAGAGACCAAAGCATCAGGATTCCAACGAGTGATGAACTTTCTAAATAACCATTACTGACTGAAGAACTATCAAGACTAACTGACTTCACCACCCATCGATTCATTCAAATCAAACATCAAATATCACATACTTAACATCAATCACTAATCACTCATAAAAATGGCAGAAAGAAAACGAAAATGGGATAGTGGTCCAGATGGAAGTCCAAATACGAAGATCAAAACTGAAGAAACTGGAATCCAATCTGAAGCAAATGGAGCAGCAGATGCAGCAGGTAAGTTCTATAAAAACATGTTCCAAACCCTCAACTAAATCTCTGATCACATGAACTGACTAAGAATCCATGTTCTGTTTCTTTTGATCATAGCTGCAATTGCTGCAAGGATCGCAGCTCAATATGCTCCAACACCAGTTAAAGCAAAACAAAATGAAGGTCCTAAATATGAAAAAGATAAACGTACTGAATCTTTCATGACCATCAACAATCATATCTCAAATCCTGACACGAAATCTTTTTCATTGGTTTTGAATATAGCTGAAATTAATGATCCAGAATTCGTTAAAGATATTGATATAAATGATCAACGCAATCGATATCTATTGACCAAAGGACCAACCCAAGCTGAGGTACATCTTCACTTTCATCTGAATCAAATGTTGAGTTTTTTACACAAGAGAGCTTATTGATTTAAAATGTGTTTTAGATTCAACAAGAGACTGGTTGTTCAGTAACGACCAAAGGTCAATGGTCAGCACTCTCCAGCTTCTTTTTTCTACAAACCGATCAGGTCACTCAAGGATAATCAATTAAATAGGTACCCAGATCGAACAATGGCAAACGATCGAGATCCACCACTTTATCTTCATCTAACAGCTACAACTCAAGAAGTATTAGATAAAGGAATTGCAAAAGTGAATGAATTGATAGATCAAGATCTAGGTCCACTTACTGAACAACCGTATGTCTCATGATCATTTGAACGTACCCGTCTTTCTTCACAAATCCTCAGAGATTTTTTCTTTGCTTCTTTTTCTTGTAGGTTTACTCATCAAAGACGTGAAAGACAACCTAGAGAACGTCAGAAATGGCCAGAACATAAAATCGAAATCGGACTTGAAAGTTTACGTAACTTTAATGTTCGAGCTAAAGTAGTAGGACCAGGGGTAAGAAGCCGAACGTTTTTATTCGATTGATTGCTTTGACTAATCATCATCATTGGATTTATCGAATGATTTTGATCGATAGGGTATGTTTGTAAAATATATTCAAAGTGAAACTGGATCTAGAGTACAGATAAAAGGGATGGGATCTGGATTTTATGAAACGGACACGGGTACTGAGTCTACTGAACCTATGCATATCAATATCACGTAAGTCTTTCGTCAACTTTCTTCAACATAACCTCCAACCTGACCGAGATTCATGGTGTTTTCGAAAAAGTGGACCGGATGATACACAGAATTTAAGAGCAAAAGAATTAGCTGATGATTTGTTAGAAGTAGTCAAAGAAAAATGGGCCGAAGCAAAAGCTATGAATGATCAAGTACAAGCTCAGTATAACACACCTGTCTTTAATCAACCTATGTATATGGGCTTCGGTGCTCAACCAGGACAAGCAGGACAAATGGCTGGAATGGTAAATCAACTCTTGCTCGATTCTTCGTTGCGATCATGTCTGATAGTTTTATTCTTGACCACAACAGCAACCTGGTCAACAAACTCCGTATGGACAAGCTCCACGTCCTTCAAATGGAGAAGTTCCACCTCCTCCTAGTGATGCACCTCCTTTACCATCGGCCGATGGATCTGTTCCTACAAATGGTCAAGGTACTCCTGGTACAGCATCCAGCACCGATTATAGTGCATATTATGCTCAATATTATGCTCAACAAACCCAAAATATGACAGCTGAACAACAGGCTTATTATAATTCGTAAGTTTGAGATTTTAAATTGATTGTATAATGAGTTGAACTGATGTTGATCCTATCAAAACCATTAGAGCTGAATATAAGGCATGGTATCAACAATACCTTCAGTATCAACAACAAGCCCAAGCGAGTGGTACAGCAGGAACGATGCCTACATCGTATCAATCACAACAACAACCTCCTTTACCAGATCAACAACCTCCAGCTCCACCTGAAACTTCTGCCCCTGCTCCTCCTCCACCTACTGATGAGGTTGCACCACCACCACCACCTGAACCTGCACCTGCTCCTCCACCACCTGCTTGATGACTTGTGGAATCGTCAATTTTACTTTTTGTTTACTGTACTTGATTATGGAGAAATAAATGAAAAAAATTAACCGTGATTTTGTGGGTTGAGAATCTGATGGGTATAAGATTACATTTTCAAAAAGTGGCGAGATTTATTCAAGAGTTATTAATTTGAGATAAAGACAGATGATTATTTTGAATGTTAGAATGATTCTATATACCAAGCCTGTCGTAATTGCGACCTTATTTCAAGGTTTATTGTATGTTTGGTGATGTATCATCATCATCTCATAATTCAAGGATTAGATATATATATGTTATCTGACCTGATACCTTCATGACACAGATCTCCGAAAATACGTTTCATGAAAAACTTTTTATCAAAAAAGTTCATACCTTGATTACAATAAGGTTTACAAACCTTTTACATGGAACAAAAGAAGATGTTTGATAAATCTATAAAATATCTACATACAAATCCAAAAAAACCAACCGAATTGAAAAAATCTGATTAAAATTCATAAAGTTTTCAAGTATCTTTAATGGCCAATCTTAAAAACTTCTCAAATTGGTTATAAATTTGAAAATAAATAAAAAAGTAAACCAAAACCAATAAAGAAATGATAAGTGAAATTGAAGTTTGAGGTAAGAAACCAAAATAAACCGGTTCGATAAGTACATCTAAACCGATTGATTTCGTCAAAGAATCATGATTAGAGTCAATCAAGATGATTAAACGGTTAAGTTGATGATACGATAAATTGATGTCTATATGATCTGAAGCACTCCAACTTGTACGAACAGTATATGTTTTAATATTATGAAATGAGAGATGATTTGAAATGGATGTAAGGTGTTGAAGAAATGAGTTTGGTGAAAATCGATGGGTTTGAGGGTTAGGTGTGGTGATATGATTTGGGTGAAGACAAAACGATTTGGTGGTTGAGTGGTTTGTTAAATTTGTTGTGAGATGAATCAAACCTGGAACCAAAAGAGGTTCATCGGATCCAGAACTAACGAAGAAGAAAAACGAACAGATATTTGAATTTGTTTGATAACTCTTTAAAGAATGTTTGATTGAAGAAAGAAACTTACCATTCTTGGTTTAAGAAGGGTGAAATTGAGTTTTCGATTTTTATAATTTCAGTGTTTGATTGAACAAAAGAAACGATGATGGTAAGAAGAAAGATAAGAATCTTGATCGATGTTTTTGAAGAAATCATCTCTTTACATTTCTGTCTTTGATAATGTGAAGTGCGCGATCAAGATTCTCACTTCACGATAGAGGTCCTTAAGCCTAGAAGTCGGTACTTGTACGTGAATTGAGGCCTCGCGAGGAAGTGAGTAAGCTCAAGCAAGCCCCTCTTCCGAGGCGGCCACGTTCAGAATCAGATCGATTTTTTGAAGAACTCAAGTGAACAGACACCTTGACCAAATCAAGTTGTGCATAGGAAGACTAAACAAACACATTTGACATTGCCAATTTCCATTGCTTCAGAACAAACAGAGTAGTAAAGCTTTGGATGATAAACTACTAAAGTTGGCACAAGATTGTCATAGAATCACTGGGTTTACACATCAGCAGGCGTACAAAAAGCAAATTGGTATGGTGAAAGTCATGAAGAAAGCAAGCTCAGTTCAAACTTTGGTCAGGGGAATGCATAAAAGAGGATTCTGAAAGAAAGCAATCCTTGCATGTTATAATCAGGTCTGCGTGTACGTTCACCTATAGCCCTCCTGAACTTGTCACATACATCGATTGCATTGACATTAGCCAGATCAACAACAACCGGGGCTGTCATCACATGGGTGGCAGGTTGGGGGGTCATCAGGTCCAGGAGAAGGTCCAGGAGCAGAGTCACGAGTTTTGAGGTGTCTTGAGTTAGCGAGATTGGTTTTGTGTAGACAGGTTTCATATCAATCAGTCAAATGATGTAGGAGAGTAGAGTAATGAGAGTTGATGCTCATAACATTCACTTACAATCTCTGTTTGATGATGGGAGTGAATTCTACAAATCGACGTTGTAGGACTTCACGAGTGACACTGAAATCAAGCAAGTCATGCATTAGGTCAAGTTTCTGAGAGCAGTTCAGAGAAATATGTTAAAGCTTTGCTTACGGTTGGTCATCTTGGACCGGGCTGGTGGAGATTGTGGCTGTAAGAATAGATAGAGGATTGAGTACGATGGAGTACAAATGGAGGTATGGTCCATGAATTCACTGACCTGCTAGAACAGCAGCAATGATGACTTTGAAGAAAAGCATAACAACTTCTTGTAATTGTTGAAGAATGAGACAGGCTTGATGTGATATTTCAAGATGCAAGGTCTGGAGGAGACTGACAAGTTTTGGTGTGTGAGGGAATGAACGACATGTCGAAGGGCCCTCTTTATCTGCGCTCGAAGCGTGCGAGATGCAGCGTGGGACTTTGTTGCGTTCACCTCTTTATACTTCCCGATACATTCCCGATCCTTGATCCTCCTTGATCACTTTCTATTTTTGGTTTTTGAATGAGGGAAGTGTCAAAGAAAGTTGAAATTTAAATACATAGGAAAGCACTATTTGGCGCCCGGTTTAAAAAACCCGAAGCCCGGTTTCCGGATAGTAGACCGGGCTGTACGTTTTCGCCGCCCGGTTTGATTTGAAACCGGGCTGCAACATTAGTTTCAAAAATTAATAGAGTACCCCGAGCCCGTGAAGGTACCTCTGGAGTCCAATATCGGGAGGAGTGTTGGAAGTCAGGTGCCTGAGGGACAGAGATAAACCCATGACCCAACAGACATGAAACGTGCTAACTACGCACATGGGTTTAGAGCGACCCGGGGTGAGAGAACAGAATTTTCCTCCCCCGGAATTTTCATGCTCTCCCACACCCTGCCTGTCACTCCCTCACCTGACTTCCCCTCTAGGAGATATCTCCCCAGTTTCTCTCCCCGCTAGTTCTCTAGTAATCTCATAGTAATTCTTTTTCTTAAAACTCAAAATTTTGAATGCATATAGAAGAAAAGGACAGCGGTCACTTCCTAAAGATTTACAAGAAACACCAGAAAACACTGGAGAAGAAACTAGAGAAGCAGAGAAGAGAACACGAAAAAGAGGAGGAACAACAAACCAAGAAAAGGAAACAACAAGAAGAACGCGCACGAAGAGCAGCTTCTCGAATCAAACCCGCTCAAAAAGAACCTGCCGAATCCATGTCAAAAAACCAGTTCTTGATCGAGGGAGGCAATGGCGCAGGTGAACCAGATGGAAGGATGCTTGAGACCAGGAAATGCGAGGGTGAGGAAGAAGGGGTCGAGAGCACAGCAGACCACTTCAAAACACAGGACAACCCGCCAACCGAAGAACAAATTGGAAAGGACAACATCCCCTCACCCTTCCTAAAACAGAACTACGAATCCAAATCTGACTCGGAGTCCACACTCGAGTACCTGGACAGGAATGCTACGCTAGAGCAAATCGACGGGTTAATAGAGAAAAACACCCGTAAGTGCATAGGACTACCCACCAGGAATTTCCGGTTTCCCCACTACGCTTTAAAGCTGTACACGTGATCAGAGCCAATGGCCTAAGACTCCAGGTGCATATACACTGTCGAGCACGCCCGGACGAAGGCTAGACCCTTCTCGCAACCATGATGATCAGGCCAAAACAAAATCCTCCGGACGCGCAACCGACCGTTAGAGTGATAGGCAGAAGTGGCAGAAACTTCTCATCCCAAACCCCAGGAAAACCGGTATGACAGAGAGTCCTGACGTCCTGGGGAAACCCTCATTTGATTCTACCCCGCACCTTTAACCCAGATGTTGATGGCCCAGGGAAAAGCCTCAAACGCAAGGTCCTCGCCGAAAAAGAGGCTATGATGGACAAGATGGTGGCAGCAGTCAACAAAGGGAAATTCAGTAAGGTGGTGAAACTGAGGAAAGAGTATGATGAAAAGTTCGGTGAAGGAGACAGCTTAGGAAAGAAAGGACGGAAGGACAAAGAGGAAAGGAAAGGATCAAAGTCGAAAAACGAAGGAAGGAAAGGAAAGAGCGAGAAGAAGGGGAAAGAGAAGGAGAAGGAGAGAAGAAAAAAGCGAGGGAGGAGGAAATCAAGCTCACCAGCTAGCTCGGACTCCTCAGACGAGTCATCAGACTCTTCTGAATCCTCCGACTCCTCCGACTCCGACTCATCCTCCTCCTCCTCATCTAGAGGAGGCAAATCCAACAGGAGAGATTCCACATCATCGTCATCATCCTCCTCCTCATCAAGTGATAGCTCTGACAACGACCAAGAGGAGGTGAAAGTGAGACGATCCAAACTGTCCTCCTTCACGCTCCGAGACCTACCCCGAGCATGGGCGAAGGGATTCAAACGCCTCCGATACTACGTACCACTGTCCGTATTCAATAAAGCGTACATCAACCGCTACCACTCCCTAAGCAGAGAGCAACGACCGGGTTCGAAACACGTAGTCATACCGGGCGTATCGGAATGGGACCTAGAGAGACAGTTGACTTACGGAGCTTTCATCCAGGCATGCGACCTTGAGGCACGTTACGCGTCCGAGATATTCAACATGAAGGATTACGCCAGATACATAGAAGACCATAAAGACGTCATCAGCAGATTAATGACGAAACATAACTCCTGGATGGTAGCTCTTAGATACCACCTCGCCATTAGAACAGTGACTTTCAGAGATAGATGCACTTCAAAGAAAGACAAGAAGAAAAAGAAGAAGAAGCACGAAAGGATCATCTTACCTAGAGGCATCCAAACGGAAGTTGAAGAGGAAGCGAGGTGGGAGGCACAGCTGGCCGGAGACCTTCGCTTCGAGGGCAACCCCTACGCCCCAGGAGGTCCGAAGTTCGGATACGATTTTCTCACGGGAGAACTGATGGACACCCAAGCGAGCGGGTCACACGGCGACGACTCGCAAAACTGGAAGCCATCGAGGAGACAGAGAGGAGGAAGGAACAGGGGGTCAGGAGGATACTACCAGCCCTCAGGAGGATACGGTAAAGCAGGACATCAAGGTGGAGGAAAAGGCAACTTCACAAAGCCGTACCAAGGCACAAGCAATGCGCAGGCCGGTACATCCCATGGGAATGTGGACTGGGTGGCCCAAGGCCAACACCACGCGAGCCAACAGACAGGCCAAACCCAAAAGGGAAACCACAAGCCGGCAGCACAAGCGCCGAAGAACGCAAATGCTAGGTAAGCTGTGCCCTTGGCTAAACTGTGAAAGTGACAGAATAGACGCCTGACGCAATAATTGCTCTACCTGCCCCCACCTCCAAACTCACTCCTCGTGTACCGCTACATCACCCTTGTCTCCACGACACGTGGTATGGGGGGAAAAACACCAACCAATGGTGCTCCGGGGAAACATTGATGGCTGAATTGGGTACGGACATTCTAGATAATGAAATGAAATGAAAAGTACTAGAAGTGAAAACTCACAGAACAAACCTTCTGCGACGTCCCATCCGCGCCAATGGCCCCCTCCCCCCCCCATGTCTTTACCCAGATCCCACCGGTAGACCAGTCACCTCAGAGGAGGTTGTGTTTGTGAGAGAAGTGCGCAAGCCGTTGGTACCATCGGCAACCGAAGCACCGGAGGCACCGGTGACAATTGATTTGACAGACACCTCAGACTCAGAAACTGAGAGACTGAACCCCTCACCCCCCAACGCGGAGAGGGAGGCATCGAAGAAACGCAAGACACCCTTGCCCCTGAGTCTCAGGAAGATCTACACGGTACCAGTCGAAAACACCTGGCCAGCTCCAATAAGAACAGAGATGAATATTAGCGTATGGGAGACCATGATGAACCAGGTAGGCCTTGCAGAGGACATACCATATATCACGGACGGCTTCAAAAACGGGTTCTGCCTTGGCATACCCCAACACGACATCCCACACCTCCCCTGGTACACACCGGAGAATCATGGATCAGCGGAAAAGGCCAGAAGCCAAATAGAGAAATCACTGACCAAGGAGGTCGCGGCAGGAAGAATAAGCGGACCATACACCCACGAAGAACTCCGTGAGAGATTCGGATTCTTCAGGTCCAACCCACTTGGCAGCTCCGAAAACGGGGATGGCTCGATCCGCATGATAAGCGATCTCTCTTACCCGGTGAACAACCCAGACATCCCTTCGGTGAATTCATTCGTAGACAAGAACAACTACACCACGGGTTGGGACGACTTCGCGGTAGTAGCGGCATTCTTCAAAAACAACCACAGGGACTGGGAGATGGCCCTGGTGGACTGGGAAAAAGCTTACCGTCAGCTTCTCGCCCACCCTTGCCAACGTCGGTTTCTGTGCATACGAGATTTCCAAGGACGACTATGGGTCGACCTGGCTGTAGGATTCGGTGGTGTCGCAAGCTGCGGGGTGTTCGGGGCACCGGCAGACGTATGGAAAGTAATCGTACAGAAAACCTTGGGCTTCGCAAAGATTTGTCGATGGGTGGACGACAACCTAATCCTCAAAAGAGCCGGGGAAAAGATGTCACTGAAAGACATCACAGACCTTAGTGACAAGCTATGAGTACGAACGAACCCGAAGAAGAACCGGGAGTTTGGACCGGAACAGAGGTATCTGGGGTTTGTCTGGAATGGTTTCGACCACACGGTAAGACTCCCGGACGAAAAGCTACAAGAGAGACGAGACCAAATCGACAGAATCCTGCAACCAGGCTCGACATGGTCATACTCCCACATCAACAGTTTTGTGGGAAGGCTAGTACATACCGTCCATATTGTGCCACACATGTCCCCCTACCTAAACTCCATCTACCGATGGCTACACTCCTGGAAAAACACTAACGCTTTGAGACGGGCACTGGAGGACGTAGTTGAAGATCTAGAGGAATGGCAAATATGCCTAAGGGAGTTCGACTCGAGGCCATTGATCCAAGACCAAGAACCGATTGAGGTAAACTGGGTGGGCGACGCGGCCTCGTCCGCAGGAATAGGCGTCCTAGTACGAACGAATTGGGCAATGTTCAGACTATCAGACAACTGGCAAACGATCGGTTTGTCCTCAGGGAGACGCACGATAGCGTGGGCGGAGACCGTAGCCATTCTCACCTCGTAGGAGGTATTATGGTAGGGTAACCATAGGATACCCTACCCCCATACCCCCCTACGAGGCCCCCCCACACCACGTACAGGGACTTAAAGATTTGGACATTGTATTTAGGTCTTAGACTCCCTACACACTGGTAGAACGGATAGAATACACATAGGTGTTCCTAGCAAAGATCCCACAAAGTGCTAGGAACTACAGACCCAAGCACATAAGCTCGGGTCAGACTCAAAACACACACTCCCTGACTATTGGATTCGATTCCACATTATGCCTTCTCCAGAAGAGCTTGGTCTGAACGAATCAGAAAGAATCCCATCCTTTTGCTCGCTCTAGCTCTGCAGTCACTTTCTCTATCTAGGTTGGAGAATGTCTTGTTTTCTTTCTCTCGCTTTATTGAAAAAACAACCGTACATTTCCCATGAATAAGTAAATGTGATGTGTCATGTGAGTAAAACAACGCAAACGTGAGAACAAGATACGTGTACGTGAACGTGAGAACAAGATTGACAAAGAACCAAAGTTCGACAGACAAAAAGCATGTGTACAATTCAGAAGTCCATGCAAACCAGTCAAGTCAAAACACATCATCACATCCAAAAGTGGTCAGAACACAAAAGCACCGAACAAAAAGTGAGCATGAAACATGAAAGACTAGATTTCTAAGTTGACCGATTGATCATCCAGGTATCCAATTGATCTTGATAGTGATCAATTCAAGTAGGTATCGTAGTGGATTCGATCATAGTTGTGTTACGATACTTACCATTCACTTCTGGAAATGGCAACTGGGGTTTGGACCCCAAGCTGACAAAATGCTCTTGATTTACAAACGCCAGTACAATCGGATCTTGCGTCTTCGACGGCGTGCGATAAGGAAAAAAAGTATAGCAGTTTGATTCCTGTGGATCCAGTATTATTGTTGGACGATCATAGGCACTTGCAATAACGTAACCCAGATACGGCATTTGCATCCAGTATTTAACCCCACATACTTCTTTGTAATGATCCACACTACAAGAAAGATAATATTTTCTGGGCAGAAAATTAAATTATTGATACACAAAAATATTGAGAGGCCAGGAGGAGAGCAAAAAATGAATGAAAATATGCATCTTGTTCCCTGCGTTGAGAACTTCACTCTGCATATTTTTCCAAATTTTTACAGTCCATATTGATAAGTGTACTAACAATAAACCTTCACAATCATCCAATTACAACCTGTAACAAGCACTGAAATTTGGGTCATTAGTGTTTAGAGAAACTTTTGATTTCTGAAAATACTCATAACTTTTTCAATTCCTGTCCAAAACGCTCGATTTTGGGTGCATTGGTAAGCTGGAATTGTCCTCCAAATAGCTCGTAATAGGACCACACAGCATGCTGGTCTGCTAAAAAAGATATCATCATTTTTATACATTTGTACATACAGATCCATAGAATGATTGGAATACTAGCTACATAGTTCTTAATCTTATGAAAGTTTGAGAGGAAGAGTTCAGCTTTCTAATGCACTAAAATCGAGTGTTCTGATCCAGATTTGACAAAGTTATAGCTGCTATCAGACCTCAAAAGTTTCTCTTAACACTAATGAGCCAAATTTCAGTGCTTGTTACAGGTTGTAATTGGATGATTATGAAGGCTTATTGTTAGTACACTTATCAATACGGACTGTAAAAATATGGAAAAATATGGAGAGTGAAGCTCTCACCGCAGGAAACAAGATGCATATTTTTATTTATTTTTTGCCCTTCTCCTGGCCTCTCAATATTTTTGTGTATCAATAATTTAATTTTCTGCCCAGAAAATATTATATTTTGTGTAGTGCCAATCGAACAAGTAGGTCTTGAACTACTTCTGCTGCAAATGATTGCCTACTTTGATTATTTCGAGTCTTCCTGGAAGATTGAGTCCGCAAAGGCGCCGTATTTATCAAGTGTTCATGATCATCAGCATGTGAGGTCAGCTCGGCTAGTAAGCTAACTCGAACGTCCAGATACGAGTCTTCACAATAAGAATTGGCGCCCACAACCGCAGCAATAGCGAAATATCCACAATTGCCACGGGGCGGCGGATTGAAGATAGATGTGATGAAGGGAACCATGAATGATGGGATTTGCTTCAAAATTGCCTGATCTCCAGCAGAAGTAAGCTTGCTTTTCTCACATCGGCGGCTAGAAGGAGTCACTTCAAGATGGTTGTTGTTCTGTACGCCTTGGTCTTCAGTGGAGAAAACAGCTGCTCCAAATCTTCGGCTTGTTTCAAGGGTATTTCTGACTTTCGGGTCCATCGTGGAGAGGCCCAAATCTTCGGCAATGAGCAACATTGACACTTCAGGGACCAGCACTCTCCGGAGGAAGTAATCCGGCGGAAA
Source organism: Melampsora larici-populina 98AG31 (assembly GCF_000204055.1). NCBI lineage: Eukaryota > Fungi > Basidiomycota > Pucciniomycetes > Pucciniales > Melampsoraceae > Melampsora > Melampsora laricis-populina. The sequence continues at coordinate 717,380 of NW_006768794.1, read as the reverse complement.
AGGTGCTGCTTTACTGGCATCTAGTGTAGCGGTGGTCAAGAACATCAATGATACGGTCTTGACCACCACCTCATGTCCGACTTGGCCATAACTATAGCAAGAGACATCTATTAGTGTTACATTTCAAATAAATGTATGAGTCAGTCATTTACGCACTAGCCAGGCTGCTCCAGTTGAAACCCATCAAACTCACCCGCCAAGCTGAACATGTGCCGTCCCTTTTGTTTCAATTGAGCTAGGGCCTCCTGCAGAAAAGTGGATGATGTTTGTTTATGAATGATCTTCAAAAGGTATTCCGCATGCGTTCGGATGCGCCTAAAGCAAACAGCATCCGTCAGAATCACAGTGTTTGAATCAAATCAAGTACAAATGCGACTAACTGTTCCATTTTTTCAAAGTTGATTATTGTGGGCCAACCTTTGCTGATACCTGATGGTATCACCTCGCGTTCGGCCTCATGAAGCTCGCAAAAGCTCGCAGTTTGCGGAAACTACAGAGTTGAGTCATCAGCAAAAACGCTTGGTACCTACAAAATCGCCAGAAAGGACTCACCGGTAATGATACCGCATTTGGGTGGTCCATCCGCTTGCGAGCGTTAGGCAATGCAAGTAGAGTAGCTTGGAGATTCATCAGTTTCTCCGAAGGTGCCAATGGGAGGGGTTCGTCGCAAAAAGGGCATAAGTCTTCTTCTGCATCGTCATCGGTTTCGGAGCTGGATCCGCTGGAGTTCAGGAAGATAGCTTCCTCATCTTCAGAATGATGGCTACCGGCAGGCCTGGGTGAAATATTTGTAACTTGAGAGACTGAGGCAGTTGGCTTCGATTCTTGCAGGCTTCGATTTTGCACATCATCCCCCACGGGTAGGTCACCTGCTTGTGTTGAAGGACACATATTCGCACGATGACCTGCAGTTTTGCATGTGCTACATTTGTAAACACGTTTCTTAGGGGGTTGAGAAGGTTGTTGCATAGCTTCTCCCATAAGGCCTTTTGGTTTATCTAGGGCACTTGCAGGGTTTTGTGATACAGAGACTGACAGTTGAGTGGAAGGGGTGGCTTGTATAGCGGCAGTTTGAGTAAGTTGAGCCAGATTTGATGATGAAGTGTTAGGTTTCTGAGTTGGAGCAATTCACATTTGACTCGATGTTGATGCTTTGGGAAGAGTAACTTGAGGTGATACAAGGTCAGATGCGGGAGGACTCGTATGAGAAAATAAATGAAGAGGTGTGTCATCATGGTGTTCGACATCCAAATCCAAACGCTGCTCTGCGGCAGTCAGGTTTAAAGGGCAAGTAGTTTTACGGTGTCCAGGCTGTGAAAAAGAGCTACAATGTGCCACACGAGCCCTTTTAGCCTCCCTCTTCTCCTCTTCTTCGTCCTCCAACTCCATATCCGATTTCCATCGGCCTTGCTTTTGTGTTTGTGAACCAGGGCGCTTATCACGAGGCCGACCACGATTGTTCACTTTGACTTGAGGCGCTTCAATTGGCATGAGGGAATATCGGCCGGTTTCGAGTTTGGCCAGCTCTTCGTAAATCTTGCGGAGAGTGTGCTCCGGCAGATTGATCAATTGGTCAAACTTTGATCGAAAGGACTTCTGAAGCGCTTCATAAGATTCCGGCCGGGCAACAAGGGTTAAGTGCCATTGCTGGTGGACCAGGTTTGGTGATAGGTAAGGCGTATTGGCCATCGTCGCGTGCGCAAGCTCGTGAGCGCATGGTAATCCCCAAGCTCCACGGAACGTCGCAGTACACTTCCTGTCGAAAGAGTCCTTCATCATATCATACTGTCCTTTGATTTTGTTGAGAGCATAATGTGATATTACACCATTCATCTCTTGAAAGCAAGCGGGTAATCCTACCAAAGTCTTTTGGCTCTCGATGCCAGTTAAAATAGTAATCTCCCTATACTCAGCCTCTGCAGCCCGCTTAAAGGCCTTGAAACATGTGATAAAATTGTTGTTGCTACCGTCTAAGAAGTTTTTGAGGCGGTGATGAGCTCCCTCGACTCGAGAGGTGGATGAATTGCCAAAGTGGGGGGTTTGAGATGTGAATAAAGCAACGAACTTGTGGGTTCGTTGAAGCCAAGTCTTCTCAAGGTAATCGAAAATATCGTGTTGTTGACCAAAGTAGTGACAGCTTTGAGATTTTCATCGTACTCCTCGGTGGTTGTGCTTTGTATGAAACGGTTCCAAATTTTCAAGAACTGGGTCCATTCGGGTTTTTTGAATTTTTTCTTACACCTTTTCGCGATATTATGGTTGATGTGCCATATACATAGTATATGGCATGCGCTAGGGAACACTTTCGCTAATGCATTATACAACGCAGGCTCAGCATCAGTGCAGAACGTCTGCGGAAGGTGATGATGACAAGTCTCTTCGTGAGGACGAGGTGGTGGCTTTTTGTGAGATTGAGGTGCACCTTTGAGACCCTCATGAGCCGCTTTGTGAGGTTGTTCAGGATGTTTGTGAGCTTGTTGAGATCCTTGATGAGCATGAAGTGTTTCTTGCTGAGTTTGACGAGTTTCTTCGTGAGGTCGAGGTAGGCGAGTAGCAGGTTGAGGTAGCCAAATATCTTCGTGAGATGGAGGAGATTCTACACCACGAACCCCCTTTTTGTTAAAAAACAGGTCTGAGAGGGTTATAAAAATCACGAGTGTAGCAGGAGAAATACCTGAAAAAGGTTGGCCCCGGATCCCGGTTTGTCACGGGTCAATTGCAGTTTGTGATGTGTTGATGAAATACAGATGATCAACCACTTCATCACGGTTAATAAACTGCGACCATACCAACCCATCCAACAGCTGTGATGAGTCTCACCAGTTCATCCCTGGTTCATGTCCTGATGGATTGTACCTGGTTGCTTGCCGGTTTTACCCCTGATCAGAGGAAGTGTGCATCTTACCCTCTGATCAAAGGACAATCAACCATCTTT